>NW_025317516.1:0-70021 GCF_018873765.1 Telopea speciosissima
CCCTCAAATCGCATCCACACGTCTAATAAGAGATAAAGACACTTTTTAGAAAATCCCAAACCCAAAAAAGTACATAACTGCCCCCAAATAACCCGAACGACCCACCCGGTCTGGTTTAAACAAAAAATGAACATATGTCGAAATAGGTATCGATTCGAAGGTCACAACCCTCAACATCGCATCCAGATGTCTAATAAGAGATAAGGACACATTTTAGAAAACCGCAAACCAAACAAAGTACAGAAATGCGCCCAAATAAACACAAACGACCCACCCGGTCTGGTTTAAACAAAAAATGAACATATGTCAAAATAGGTATCGATTCGGAAGTCACGACCCTCAACATCGCTTCCACACGTGTAATTAGAGATAAGGACACTTTTTAGAAAGTCGCAAACCCAAAATAATACAGAAATGCCCCCAAATAACCCCAAACGATCCATCCAATCTGGTTTATAACGAAAATGAATATATGTAAAAATGGGTATCGATCCGAAGGTCACGACCCTCAACATCGCCTCCCACGTCTAATAAGATATAAGGACACTTTTTAGAAATCCCAAACCCAAAAAAGTACAGAAATGCCCCCAAATAACACCAAACGACCCCCCAGTCTTGTTTAAACCGAAAATGAACATATGTCGAATCGGGTATCGATTCGAAGGTCACGACCCTCAACATTGCATCCACGCATCTAATTAGTGATAAGGACACTTTTTAGAAAATTGCAAACCGAAAAAAGTATAGAAATGCCCCCAAATAACGACAAACGTCCCACCCGGTCTGGTTTAAATTGAAAATGAACATATGTCGAAATAGGTATCGATTCGAAGGTCACGACCCTCAACATCGCATCCACACGTCTAATAAGAGCTAAGGACACTTTTTTGAAAACCCCAAATGCAATGAAGTATAGAAATGCCCCAAAATAACCCCAAACGACCCACCCGGATTGTTTTAAACGGAAAATGAACTTATGTCAAAATGGGTATCGATTCGAAGGTCACGACCCTCGACGTCACATCCACATGTCTAATAAGAAATAAGGACACTTGTCCGAAAATCCAAAACCCAAAATAATATAGAAATGCCCCCAAATAAACCCAAACAATCCACCCAATCTTGTATAAACCGAAATTGAACATATGTCGAAATAGGTATCGATTCGAAGGCCACAACCCTCAACACCGCATCCACATGTCTAATAAGAGATAACGACACTTTTTAGAAAATTGTAAACCGAAAAAGTATAGAAATGCCCCCAAATAAACACAAACGACCCACCCAGTTTGGTTTAAACTGAAAATGAACATATGTCAAAATTGGTATCAATTCGGAAGTCACAACCCACAACATCGCATCCACACATCCAATTAGAGATAAGGACACTTTTTACAAAATCGCAAACCAAAAAAAGTATAGAAATGCCCCCAAATAACCAATAACGACCCACCCGGTCTAGTTTAAATAAAAAATGAACATATGTCGAAATAGGTATCGATTCGAAGGTCATGACCCTCAACATCGCATCCACACATCTAATAAGAGATAAGGGCACTTTTTAAAAAATCCCTAACCCAAAAAAGTACATAAATGCCCCCAAATAACACAAAACGACCCACCCGGTCTGGTTTAAATTGAAAATGAACATATGTCGAAATAGGTATCGATTCGAAGGTCACTACCCACAACATCGTATCCACACAACTAATAAGTGCTAAGGACACTTTTTAGAAAACCCCAAACGAAAAAAAAGTATAGAAATGCCCCCAAGTAACTGCCAACGACCCTCCCGGTCTGGTTTAAATCGAAAATGAACATATGTCGAATTGGGTATCGATTCGAAGGTCACGACCCTCAACATCGCATCCAAACGTCTAATAAGGGAAAATGACACTTTTAAGAAAATTCCAAACCCCAAAAAGTATAGAAAAGCCCCCAAACGACCCACCCGATTTGGTTTAAACTGAAAATGAACATATGTCAAAATAGGTATCGATTCAATGACCACAGCCCACAACATCGCATCCACACGTCCATAAGAGATAAGGACACTTGTTAGAAAATCCTAAACCCAAAAAAGTATAGAACTGCCCCCAAATAACCCCAAACGACCCACCCGATTTGGTTTAAACCGAAAATGAACATATATCAAAATAGGTATCGATTCGAAGGTCACAATCCCCAACATCGTATCTACACGTCTAATAAGAGATAAGGACACTTTTTAGAAAATCTCAAACCTAAAAAAGTACGTAACTGCCCCTAAACAACCCCAAACGACCCACCCGGTTTGGTTTGAACCGAAAATGAACATATGTCGAAATAGGTATTGATTCGATGGCACAACCCACAACATCGCATCCAGACGTCTAATAAGAGATAAGGACACTTTATAGTAAATTGCAAACCAGAAAAAGTACATAAATGCCCCCAAATAAACACAAACGACCCACCCGGTCTGGTTTAAACCGAAAATGAACATATGTCGAAATAGGCATCGATTCGAAAGTCACGACCCTCAACATCGCATCCACACGTGTAATAAGAGATAAGGACACTTTTTAGAAAGTCGCAAACCCAAAAATGTACAGAAATGCCCCAATATAACACCAAACGACCCCCCTGATCTGGTTTAAACCGAAAATGAACATATGTCAAATTGGGTATCGATTCGAAGGTCACGACCCTCAAAACCGCATCCACACGTCAAATTAGAGATAAGGACACTTTTTAGAAAATTGCAAACCGAAAAAAGTACATAAATGCCCCCAAAATAATGACAAACGACCCACCCGATCTGGTTGAAACCGAAAATGAACATATATCAAAATAGGTATCGATTCGAAGGTCACGACCCTCAACATCGCATCCACACGAATAATAATAGATAATGACACTTTTTAAAAAATTCCAAACGCAAAGAAGTATAGAAATGCCCCCAAATAACCCCAAACGACCCACCTGGATTGTTTTAAATAAAAAATGAGCATATGTCAAAATGGGTATCGATTCGAAGGTCACAACCCTCAACATCGCATCCACACGTCTAATAAGAGATAAGGACACTTGTTAGAAAATCCCAAAACCAAAAAAGTATAGAAATACCCCCAAACGATCCACCTGGTCTGCTTTAAACCGAAAATGAACATATGTCGAAATAGGTATGGATTCAAAGGTCACAACCCTCATCACCGCATCCACACGTCTAATAAGAGATAACGACACTTTTTAGAAAATCACAAATCGAAAAAAGTATAGAAATGCCCCCAAATAAACACAAACGACCCACCCGGTCTGGTTTAAACCGAAAATAAACATATTTCAAAATAGGTAATGATTTTGAATTCAGGTCCCTCAACATCGTATCCACACGTGTAATAAGAGATAAGGAAACTTTTTAAAAAATCGCAAACCAAAAAAAGTACAGAAATGCCCCCAAATAAACACAAACAACCCACCCGGTCTGTTTTAAACCGAAAATGAACATATGTCAAAACCGGTATCGATTCGGAAGTCACGACCCTCAACACCGCATCCACACGTCTAGTTAGAGATAAGGACACTTTTTAGAAAATCCCAAACCCATAAAAGTACATAACTGCCCCTAAATAACCATGAACAACCCACCTAGTCTGGTTTAAATAAAAAATGAACATATGTCAAAATCGGTATCGATTCAAAGGTCACAAGCCTCAACATCGCATCCGGCCGTCTAATAAGAGATAAGGACACCTTTTAGAAAATAGTAAACCAAAAAAAGTACAGAAATGCCCCCAAATAAACACAACCGACCCACCCGGTCTGGTTTAAACCGAAAATGAACATATGTCAAAATAGGTATCGATTCGAAAGTCAAGACCCTCAACATCGCATCCACACGTGTAATAAGAGATAAGGACACTTTTTAGAAAGTTCCAAACCCAAATTAGTAAAGAAGCGCCCCCAAATAACCCCAAACAACCCATCCGATCTAGTTTAAAACGAAAATGAATATATGTAAAAATGGGTATCGATACGAAGGGAACGACCCTCAACATCGCATCCACACGTTTAATAAGATATAAGGACACTTTTTAGAAAATCCCAAATCCAAAAAAGTACAGAAATGCCCCAAATAACACCAAACGACCGCCCCGATCTGGTTTAAACCGAAAATGAACATATGTCGAAATCGGTATCGATTTGGAAGTCACGACCCTCAACATCGCATCCACACGTGTAATAAGATATAAGGACACTTTTTAGAAAGTCGCAAACCCAAAATAGTGCAGAAATGCCCCCAAATTACCCCAAACGACCCATCCGATCTGGTTTATAACGAAAATGAATATATGTCGAAATGGATATCAATACGAAGGTCACGACCCTCAACATCGTATCCACACGTCTAATAAGATATAAGGACACTTTTTAGAAAATTCCAAACCCAAAAATGTACAGAAATGCCCCCAAATAACACCAAACGATCCCCCGGTCTGGTTTAAACCGAAAATGAACATATGTCGAATTTGGTATCGATTCGAAGGTCAAGACCCTCAACATCGCATCCACACGTCTAATTAGAGATAAGGACACTTTTTAGAAAATTGCAAACAAAAAAAGTACAGAAATGCCCCCAACTAACAACAAACGACCTACCCGGTCTGGGTTAAACCGAAAACGAACATATTTCAAAATAGGTATCTATTCGAAGGTCACGACCCTCAACATCACATCCACATGTCTAATAAGAGATAAGGACAGTTTTTTAAAAATCCCAAACCCAAAAAAGTACATAAATGCCCCCAAATAACACAAAACGACCCACCCGGTCTGGTTAAAACCGAAAATGAACATATGTCGAAATAGGTATCGATTCGAAGGTCACTACCCTCAACATCGCATCCACACGTCGAATAATAGATAAGGACACTTTTTAGAAAATTCCAAAAGCAAAAAAGTACAGAAATGCCCCCAAATAACCCCAAACGACCCATCCGGTCTGATTTTAAAAAAAATGAACATATGTCGAATTGGGTATCGATTTGAAGGTCACGACCCACAACATCAAATCCACACGTCTAATAAGAGATAAGGACACTTTTAAGAAAATCCCAAACCCAAAAAAGTACAAAAATTCCCCCGAATAACCTCAAACGACCCGCCCGATTTTGTTTAAACAAAAAATGAACATATACCGAAATAGGTATCAATTCGAAGGTCATGACCCTCAACATCGCATCCACACGTCTAATAAGAGATAAAGACACTTTTTAGAAAATCCCAAACCCAAAAAAGTACAGGAATGCCCCCAAATAACTGAAAATGACTCACCCAGTCTGGTTTAAACCTAAAATGAACATATGTCGACATAGGTATCGATTCGAAGGTCACGACCCTCAACATTGCATCCACACGTCTAATAAGAGAGAATAACACTTTTTAGAAAATCCCAAACCGACAAAAGTACCGAATGCTCCAAAATAAACACAAACGACCCACCCTGTCTGATTTAAACGGAAAATGAACATATGTCAAAATTGGTATCGATTCAGAAGTCATGACCCTCAATATCGCATCCACACATCTAGTTAGAGATAATGACACTTTTTACAAAATCGCAAACCAACAAAAGTACAGAAATGCCCCAAAATAACCAATAACGACCCACCCGGTCTAGTTTAAACCGAAAATGAACATATGTCAAAATAGGTATCGATTCGAAGGTCATGACCCTCAACATCGCATCCAAACGTCTAATAAGAGATAAGGACACTTTTTAGAAATACCCAAACGAAAAAATACAGAAATGCCCCCAAATAACCTAAAACGACCCACCAAGTTTGGTTTAAACCGAAAATGAACATATGTCGAATTGGGAATCGATTCGAAGGTCACGACCCTCAACAACGCATGCACACGACTAATAAGAGATAAGGACACTTTTTAGAAAATCCCAAACCCAAAAAGGTACAGAAATGCCCCCAAACAATCCCAAAACAACCCACCCGATTCGGTTTAAACAAAAAATTAACATATATCGATATAGGTATCGATTCAAAGACCACAACCCACAACATCACATCCACACGTCAAGTAAGAGATAAGGACACTTGTTAGGAAATCCTAAACCCAAAAAATTATGGAACTGTCCCCAAATAACTCCAAACGAGACACCCGATTTGGTTTAAAACAAAAATGAACATATGTCAAAATAGGAATTGATTCAAAGATCACACCCCCCAACATCGCATCCACACATCTAATAAGAGATAAGGACACTTTTTAGAAAATCCCAAACCCATAAAAGTATGTAACTGCCCCCAAATAACCACAAACAACCAACCCGATCTGGTTTAAACAAAAAATGAACATATGTCAAAATAGGTATCGATTCGAAGGTCACAACCCTCCACATCGCATCCCGATGTCTAATAAGAGACAATGACACTTTTTAGAAAATCGTAAACTAAAAAAAGTACGAAAATGCCCCCAAATAAACACAAACGACCCACCCGATCTGGTTTAAACTGAAAATGAACATATGTCAAAATAGGTATCGATTCAAAAGTCACGACCCTCAACATCGCATCCACACGTGTAATAAGAGATAAGGAAACTTTTTAGAAAGTCGCAAACCCAAAATAGTACAGAAATGCCCCGAAATAACCCCAAACAACCCATCCGAACTGGTTTAGAACGAAAATGAATATATGCAAAAAAGGGTATTGATCCGAAGGTAACGACCCTCAAGATCGTATCCACACATTTAATAAGATATAAGAAAAATTTTTAGAAAATCCCAAACTCAAAAAAGTACAGAAATGCCCCCATATAACACCAAACGATCCCCCCCCCCCGATCTGGTTTAAACCGAAAATGAACATATGTCAAAATCGGTATCGATTCAGAAGTCACGACCCTCAACATCGCATCCACACATGTAATAAGAGATAAGGGCACTTTTTCGAAAGTCGCAAACCCAAAATAGTGCAGAAATGCCCCCAAATAGCCCCAAACGACCCCTCCGATCTTGTTTATAACGAAAATGAATATATGTCAAAATGGATATCAATTCGAAGGTCATGACCCTCAACATCGTATCCACATGTCTAATAAGATATAAGGACACTTTTTAGAAAATCCCAAACCCAAAAATGTACAGAAATACCCCCAAATAACACCAAATGACCCCCCGGTCTGGTTTAAATCAAAAATGAACATTTGTCGAATTGGGTATCGATTCGAAGATCACGACCCTCAACATCGCATCCACACATCTAATTAGAGATAAGGACACTTTTTAGAAAATTACAAACCAAAAAAATATAGAAATGCCCCCAAATAACAACAAACGACCCACCCAGTTTGGTTTAAACCGAAAACGAACATATGTCGAAATAGGTATCTATTTGAAGGTCACGACCCTCAACATCGCATGCACACGTCTAATAAGAGAGAAGGACAGTTTTTTGAAAATCGCAAGCCCAAAAAAGTACATAAATGCCCCCAAATAACACAAAATGACCCACCCGGTCTGGTTTAAACCGAAAATTAACATATGCAGAAATAGGTATCGATTCGAAGGTCACTACCCTCAACATCGCATCCACGCGTCTAATAAGAGATAAGGACACTTTTTAAAAAATCCCAAAAGCAAAAAAGTACAGAAATGCCCCCAATTAACCCCAAACGACCCACCCGGTCTGGTTTAAACAAAAAATGAACATATGTCGAATTGGATATCGATTTGAAGGTCACGACCCTTAACATCAAATCCACACTTCTAATAAGAGATAAGGACACTTTTAAGAAAATCCCAAACCCAAAAAAGTATAGAAATGCCCCTAAATAACCCAAAACGACCCACCCAGTCTGGTTTAAACCGAAAATGAACATATGTCGAAATAGGTATCGATTCGAAGGTCATGACCCTCAACATTGGATCCACACGTCTAATAAGAGAGAATGACACTTTTTAGAAAATCCCAACCCCAAAAAAGTACAAAAATGCCCCCAAATAACACAAAATGACCCACCCGGCTTTGTTTAAACCAAAAATGAACATATGTCAAAATAGGTATCGATTCGAAGGTCACGACCCTCAACATCGCATCCACACATCTAATAAGAGATAAGGACACTTTTTTGAAAATCCCAAAAGTAAAAAAATACAGAAATGCCCCCAAATAACCCCAAACGACCTACCCGGTCTGGTTTAAACCGAAAATGAACATATGTCAAAATACGTATTGATTCGAAGGTCACGATCCTCAACATTGCATCCACACGACTAATAAGAGATATGGACCCTTTTTAGGAAATCCCAAACCCAAAAATGTATCGAAATGCCCTAAAATAACCCCAAATGACCCACCTGGTCTGGTTTAAACAAAAAATGAACATATTTCGAAATAGGTATCGATTCGAAGGTCACAGCCCTCAATATAGCATCCACACGTCCAATAAGACATAATGACACTTTTTAGAAAATCCCAAATCAGAAAAAGTACAAAAATACCCCCAAAAAGATAAAATAACCCACCCGGTCTGGTTTACACCGAAAAGGAGCATATTTTGAAATAGGTATCGATTTGACGGTCACAACCCTCAACATCGCATTCACACGTCTAATAAGAGAAAGGGACACTTGTTAGAAAATCCCAAACCCAAAAAAGTACCGAAATGCCGCCAAATAACCCCAAACGACCCACCCGCTTGGGTTTAAACCGAAAATGCACATATGTCGAAATAGGTATCGATTCAAATACTCCAACCCTCAACATTGCATCCAAACATCTAATATGAGATAAGGACACTTTTTTGAAAATCCCAAACCCAAAAAACAATAGAAATGCCCCCAAATAACAACAAACGACCCACCCGGTCGGGTTAAAACCGAAAACGAATATATGTCGAAATAGGTATCTATTCAAAGGTCACGACCCTCAACATCGCATCAACATGTCTAATAAGAGATAAGGACACTTTTTAGACAATCCCAAACCTATAAAAGTACATAACTGCCCCCCCAAATAACCACAAACAACCAACCCGATCTGGTTTAAATCGAAAATGAACATATGTCGAAATAGGTATCGATTCCAAGGTCATGACCCTCAACATCGTATCCACACGTCTAATAAGAGATAAGGACACTTTTTTGAAAATCCCAAACCCAAAAAAATACATAAATGCCCCCAAATAACCCAAAACAACCCACCAGGTCTGGTTTAAACAAAAAACGAACATATGTCGAAATAGGTATCGATTCGAAGGTCACTACCCTCAACAACGCATCCACACGTCTAATAAGAGATAAAGACACTTTTTAGAAAATCCCAAACGAAAAAAGTACAAAAATGCACCCAAATAACCTAAAACGACCCACCCAGTTTGGTTTAAACCGAAAATGAACATATGTCGAATTGGGAATCGATTTGAAGGTCACAACCCTCAACAACGCATGCACACGACTAATAAGAGATAAGGACACTTTTTAGAAAATCCCAAACCCAAAAAGGTACAGAAATGCCCCCAAACAATCCTAAAACGACCCACCCGATTTGGTTTAAACAAAAAATTAACATATATCGAAATAGGTATCGATTCAAAGACCCCAACCCACAACATCACATCCACACGTCAAGTAAGAGATAAGGACACTTGTTAGGAAATCCTAAACCCAAAAAATTATAGAACTGCCCCCAAATAACTCCAAACGACATATCCGATTTGGTTTAAACCAAAAATTAACATATGTCAAAATAGGAATTGATTCAAAGATCACACCCCCCAACATCGCATCCACACATCTAATAAGAGATAAGGACACTTTTTAGAAAATCCCAAACCCATAAAAGTATGTAACTGCCCCCAAATAACCACAAACAACCAACCCGATCTGGTTTAAGCCAAAAATAGGTATCGATTCGAAGGTCACAACCCTCCACATCGCATCCCGACGTCTAATAAGAGACAATGACACTTTTTAGAAAATCGCAAACCAATAAAAGTACGAAAATGCCCCCAAATAAACACAAACGACCCACCCGATCTGGTTTAAACTGAAAAGGAACATATGTCAAAATAGGTATCGATTCAAAAGTCACGACCCTCAACATCGCATCCACACGTGTAATAAGAGATAAGGAAACTTTTTAGAAAGTCGCAAACCCAAAATAGTACAGAAATGCCCGAAATAACCCCAAACAACCCATCCGAACTGGTTTAGAACGAAAATGAATATATGCAAAAATGGGTATCGATCCGAAGGTAACGACCCTCAAGATCGCATCCACACATTTAATAAGATACAAGGAAAATTTTTAGAAAATCCAAAACTTAAAAAAGTACAGAAATGCCCCCATATAACACCAAACGATCCCCCCCCTAATCTGGTTTAAATCGAAAATGAACATATGTCAAAATCGGTATTGATTCAGAAGTCACGACCCTCAACATCGCATCCACACATGTGAAAAGAGATAAGGACACTTTTTCGAAAGTCGCAAACCCAAAATAGTGCAGAAATACCCCCAAATAGCCCCAAACGACCCATCCGATCTTGTTTATAATGAAAATGAATATATGTCAAAATGGATATCAATTCGAAGGTCATGACCCTCAACATCGTATCCACATGTCTAATAAGATATAAGGACACTTTTTAGAAAATCCCAACTCAACCAAAAAAAGTATAGAAATGCCCCCAAATAAGCCCAACGATCCACCCGGTCTGGTTTAAACCGAAAATGAACATATGTCAAAATAGATATCGATTTGAAGGTCACAACCCCCAACATCGCATCCAAACATCTAATAAGAGATAATGACACGTTTTAAAAAATCCCACACCCAAAAAAGTACAAAACTGCCCCCAAATAACCCCGAACGACCCACCCGATCAGGTTTAAAACGAAAATGAACATATGTTGAAATAGGAATCGATTCGAAGGTCACACCCCTCAACATCGCATCCACACATCTAATAAGAGATAATGACACTTTCTAGAAAATACCAAACGCAAAAAAGTACAGAACTGCCTCCAAATAATCCCAAACGACAAACCCGATTTGTTTTTAACCGAAAATGAACATATGTCGAAATGGGTATCGATTCGAAGGTCACGACCATCAACATCGCATCCACACGTCCTATATGAGATAAGGACACCTGTTAGAAAACCCCAAACCCAAAAAATTTCAGAAATGCCCCCAAATAAGCCCATACGATCCACCCGGTCTGGTTTGAACCAAAAATAAACATATGTCAAAATAGGTATCGATTCGAAGGTCACGATCCTCAACATCGCATCCACATGTCTAATAAGAGATATGGACACTTTTTAAAAAATCCCAAACCCAAAAAAGTACAGAGATGCCCCCAAATAACCCCAAACGACCCACCCAGTCTGGTTCGGACCGAAAATGAACATATGCCAAAATAGGTATCGATTCGAAGGTCACGACCCTCAACAACGCATCCACACGTCTAATAAGAGATAAGGGCACTTTTTAGAAAGTCCAAAACCCAAAAAAATACAGAAATGCCCCGAAATAAGCCCAAACGACACACCCGGTCTGATTTAAACCGAAATGAATATATATCGAAATAGATATCGATTCGAAGGTCACGACCCTCAACATCGCATCCTCATGTCTAATAGGAGATAAGGACACTTTTTAGAAAATCCCAAACCCAAAAAAGTACAGAAATGCCCCCAAATAACCCCTAATGACCCGCCCGATTTGGTTTAAACCGAAAATCAAACTTGTTGAAATGCGTATCGATTCGAAGGTCACGACCCTCAACATCGCATCCACACGTCTAATAAGAGATAATGACACTTTTTAGAAAATCCCAAACCCAAAAAAGTACCGCAATGCCCCCATATAACCCCAAATGACCTACACGGTTTAGTTTAAACAAAAAATGAACATATGTCGAAATAGGTATCGATTCGAAGGTCACGACCCTCAACATCGCTTGCACACGTCCAATAAGAGATAAGGACACTTTTTTGAAAATCGAAACCTAAAAAAGTATGAAAATGCCCCCAAATAAACACAAACGACCCACCCGGTGAGGTTTAAACCGAAAATGAACATATGTTGAAATAGGTGTCGATTCGAAAGTCACGACCCTCAACATTGCATCCACACGTCTAATAAGAGATAAGGACAGCTTTTAGAAAGCCGGAAACTCAAAATAGTACATAAATGCCCCCAAATAACCCCAAACGACCCACCCAGTCTGGTTTAAACCAAAAATGAACATATGTCGAATTGGGTATCAATTCAAAGGTCACGACCCTCAACATTGCATCCATATGTCTAATTTGAGATAAGGACACTTTTTAGAAAATTGTAAATCAAAAAAAGTACAGAAATGCCCCCAAATAACCCTGAACGACCCACCCGATCAGGTTTAAACCGAAACTGAACAAATGTCGAAATGGGTATCGATTCGAAGGTCTCAACCCACAACATCGCATCCTCAAGACTAATAAGTGATAAGGACACTTTTTAGAAAATCCCAAATGCAAAATAGTACAGAAATGCCCCCAAATAACCCCAAACGAGCCGCCCGATTTGTTTTAAACCGAAAATAAACATATGTCGAAATAGGTATCGAGTCGAAGGTCACGACCCTCAACATCACATCCACACGTCTAATAAGAGATAAGGAAACTTGTTAGAAAATCCCAAACCCAAAAAAGTACAGAAATGCCTCCAACTAAGCCCAACGATCCACCCGGTCTGGATTACACCAAAAATTAACATATGTCGAAATAGGTATCGATTCGAAGGTCACGACCCTCAACATCGCATCCACATGTCTAATAAGAGATAAGGACACTTTTTTGAACATACCAACCCCAAAAAAGTATAGAACTGCCCCCAAATAAACCCGAACGACCCACCCGGTCTGGTTTGAACCGAAAATGAACATATGTCGAAATAGGTATCGATTCGAAGTTCACGACCCTCAACATCGCATCCACACGTCTAATAAGAGATAATGACACTTTGTAGAAAATCACAAACCCAAAAAAGTATAGAAATGCCCCCAAATAACCCAAAACGACCCACCCAGTCTGGTTTAAATCGAAAATGAACATATGTCGAAATAGGTATCGATTCGAAGGTCATGACCCTCAACATTGCATCCACACGTCTAATAAGAGAGAATGACACTTTTTAGAAAATCCCAACCCCAAAAAAGTACAAAAATGCCCCCAAATAACACAAAATGACCCACCCGGCTTTGTTTAAACCGAAAATGAACATATGTCAAAATAGGTATCGATTCGAAGGTCACGACCCTCAACATCGCATCCACACATCTAATAAGAGATAAGGACACTTTTTTGAAAATCCCAAAAGTAAAAAAATACAGAAATGCCCCCAAATAACCCCAAACGACCTACCCGGTCTGGTTTAAACCAAAAATGAACATATGTCAAAATACGTATTGATTCGAAGGTCACGATCCTCAACATTGCATCCACACGACTAATAAGAGATATGGACCCTTTTTAGCAAATCCCAAACCCAAAAATGTATCGAAATGCCCTAAAATAACCTCAAATGACCCACCTGATCTGGTTTAAACAAAAAATGAACATATTTCGAAATAGGTATCGATTCGAAGGTCACAGCCCTCAATATAGCATCCACACGTCCAATAAGAGATAATGACACTTTTTAGAAAATCCCAAATCGGAAAAAGTACAAAAATACCCCCAAAAAGATAAAATAACCCACCCGGTCTGGTTTACACCGAAAAGGAGCATATTTTGAAATAGGTATCGATTTGACGGTCACAACCCTCAACATCGCATTCACACGTCTAATAAGAGAAAGGGACACTTGTTAGAAAATCCCAAACCCAAAAAAGTACCGAAATGCCGCCAAATAACCCCAAACGACCCACCCGCTTGGGTTTAAACCGAAAATGCACATATGTCGAAATAGGTATCGATTCAAATACCCCAACCCTCAACATTGCATCCACACATCTAATATGAGATAAGGACACTTTTTTGAAAATCCCAAACCCAAAAAACAATAGAAATGCCCCCAAATAACAACAAACGACCCACCCGGTCGGGTTAAAACCGAAAACGAATATATGTCGAATTAGGTATCTATTCAAAGGTCACGACCCTCAACATCGCATCAACATGTCTAATAAGAGATAAGGACACTTTTTAGACAATCCCAAACCCATAAAAGTACATAACTGCCCCCCCAAATAACCACAAACAACCAACCCGATCTGGTTTAAATCGAAAATGAACATATGTCGAAATAGGTATCGATTCCAAGGTCATGACCCTCAACATCGTATCCACACGTCTAATAAGAGATAAGGACACTTTTTTGAAAATCCCAAACCCAAAAAAATACATAAATGCCCCCAAATAACCCAAAACAACACACCAGGTCTGGTTTAAACAAAAAACGAACATATGTCGAAATAGGTATCGATTCGAAGGTCACTACCCTCAACAACGCATCCACACGTCTAATAAGAGATAAGGACACTTTTTAGAAAATCCCAAACGAAAAAAGTACAGAAATGCACCCAAATAACCTAAAACGACCCACCCAGTTTGGTTTAAATCGAAAATGAACATATGTCGAATTGGGAATCGATTTGAAGGTCACAACCCTCAACAACGCATGCACACGACTAATAAGAGATAAGGACACTTTTTAGAAAATCCCAAACCCAAAAAGGTACAGAAATGCCCCCAAACAATCCTAAAACGACCCACCCGATTTGGTTTAAACAAAAAATTAACATATATCGAAATAGGTATCGATTCAAAGACCACAACCCACAACATCACATCCACACGTCAAGTAAGAGATAAGGACACTTGTTAGGAAATCCTAAACCAAAAAATTATAGAACTGCCCCCAAATAACTCCAAACGACATATCTGATTTGGTTTAAACCAAAAATGAACATATGTCAAAATAGGAATTGATTCAAAGATCACACCCCCCAACATCGCATCCACACATCTAATAAGAGATAAGGACACTTTTTAGAAAATCCCAAACCCATAAAAGTATGTAACTGCCCCCAAATAACCACAAACAACCAACCCGATCTGGTTTAAACCAAAAATAGGTATCGATTCGAAGGTCACAACCCTCCACATCGCATCCCGACGTCTAATAAGAGACAATGACACTTTTTAGAAAATCGCAAACCAAAAAAAGTACGAAAATGCCCCCAAATAAACACAAACGACCCACCCGATCTGGTTTAAACTGAAAAGGAACATATGTCAAAATAGGTATCGATTCAAAAGTCATGACCCTCAACATCGCATCCACACGTGTAATAAGAGATAAGGAAACTTTTTAGAAAGTCGCAAACCCAAAATAGTACAGAAATGCCCGAAATAACCCCAAACAACCCATCCGAACTGGTTTAGAACGAAAATGAATATATGCAAAAATGGGTATCGATCCGAAGGTAACGACCCTCAAGATCGCATCCACACGTTTAATAAGATACAAGGAAAATTTTTAGAAAATCCCAAACTTAAAAAAGTACAGAAATGCCCCCATATAACACCAAACGATCCCCCCCCTAATCTGGTTTAAACCGAAAATGAACATATGTCAAAATCGGTATTGATTCAGAAGTCACGACCCTCAACATAGCATCCACACATGTGAAAAGAGATAAGGACACTTTTTCGAAAGTCGCAAACCCAAAATAGTGCAGAAATACCCCCAAATAGCCCCAAACGACCCATCCGATCTTGTTTATAACGAAAATGAATATATGTCAAAATGGATATCAATTCGAAGGTCATGACCCTCAACATCGTATCCACATGTCTAATAAGATATAAGGACACTTTTTAGAAAATCCCAACTCAACCAAAAAAAGTATAGAAATGCCCCCAAATAAGCCCAACCATCCACCCGGTCTGGTTTAAACCGAAAATGAACATATGTCAAAATAGATATCGATTTGAAGGTCACAACCCCCAACATCGCATCCAAACGTCTAATAAGAGATAATGACACGTTTTAAAAAATCCCACACCCAAAAAAGTACAAAACTGCCCCCAAATAACCCCGAACGACCCACCCGATCAGGTTTAAACCGAAAATGAACATATGTTGAAATAGGAATCGATTCGAAGGTCACACCCCTCAACATCGCATCCACACATCTAATAAGAGATAATGACACTTTCTAGAAAATACCAAACGCAAAAAAGTACAAAAATGCCTCCAAATAATCCCAAACGACAAACCCGATTTGTTTTTAACCGAAAATGAACATATGTCGAAATGGGTATCGATTCGAAGGTCACGACCATCAACATCGCATCCACACGTCCTATATGAGATAAGGACACCTGTTAGAAAACCCCAAACCCAAAAAATTTCAGAAATGCCCCCAAATAAGCCCATACGATCCACCCGGTCTGGTTTGAACCAAAAATAAACATATGTCAAAATAGGTATCGATTCGAAGGTCACGATCCTCAACATCGCATCCACATGTCTAATAAGAGATATGGACACTTTTTAGAAAATCCCAAACCCAAAAAAGTACAGAGATGCCCCCAAATAACCCCAAACGACCCACCCGGTCTGGTTCGGACCGAAAATGAACATATGCCAAAATAGGTATCGATTCGAAGGTCACGACCCTCAACAACGCATCCACACGTCTAATAAGAGATAAGGGCACTTTTTAGAAAGTCCAAAACCCAAAAAAATACAGAAATGCCCCGAAATAAGCCCAAACGACACACCCAGTCTGATTTAAACCGAAATGAACATATATCGAAATAGATATCGATTCGAAGGTCACGACCCTCAACATCGCATCCTCATGTCTAATAGGAGATAATGACACTTTTTAGAAAATCCCAAACCCAAAAAAGTACAGAAATGCCCCCAAATAACCCGTAATGACCCGCCCGATTTGGTTTAAACCAAAAATCAAACTTGTTGAAATGCGTATCGATTCGAAGGTCACGACCCTCAACATCGCATCCACACGTCTAATAAGAGATAATGACACTTTTTAGAAAATCCCAAACCCAAAAAAGAACCGCAATGCCCCCATATAACCCCAAATGACCTACACGGTTTAGTTTAAACAGAAAATGAACATATGTCGAAATAGGTATCGATTCGAAACCTAAAAAAGTATGAAAATCCACACGTCCTATATGAGATAGGAGATAAGGACTCTTTTTTGAAAATCGAAACCTAAAAAGGTATGAAAATGCCCCCAAATAAACACAAACGACCCACCCGGTGAGGTTTAAACCGAAAATGAACATATGTTGAAATAGGTGTCGATTCGAAAGTCACGACCCTCAACATTGCATCCACACGTCTAATAAGAGATAAGGACAGCTTTTAGAAAGCCGCAAACTCAAAATAGTACATAAATGCCCCCAAATAACCCCAAACGACCCACCCAGTCTGGTTTAAACCAAAAATGAACATATGTCGAATTGGGTATCGATTCAAAGGTCACGACCCTCAACATTGCATCCATATGTCTAATTTGAGATAAGGACACTTTTTAGAAAATTGTAAATCGAAAAAAGTACAGAAATGCCCCCAAATAACCCTGAACGACCCACCCGATCGGGTTTAAACCGAAACTGAACAAATGTCGAAATGGGTATCAATTCGAAGGTCTCAACCCACAACATCGCATCCGCACGTCTAATAAGTGATAAGGACACTTTTTAGAAAATCCCAAATGCAAAATAGTACAGAAATGCCCCCAAATAACCCCAAACGAGCCGCCCGATTTGTTTTAAACCGAAAATAAACATATGTCGAAATGGGTATCGAGTCGAAGGTCACGACCCTCAACATCACATCCACACGTCTAATAAGAGATAAGGAAACTTGTTAGAAAATCCCAAACCCAAAAAAGTACAGAAATGCCTCCAACTAAGCCCAACGATCCACCCGGTCTGGTTTACACCAAAAATTAACATATGTCGAAATAGGTATCGATTCGAAGGTCACGACCCTCAACATCGCATCCACACGTCTAATAAGAGATAAGGACACTTTTTTGAACATACCAAACCCAAAAAAGTATAGAACTGCCCCCAAATAAACCCGAACGACCCACCCGGTCTGGTTTGAACCGAAAATGAACATATGTCGAAATAGGTATCGATTCGAAGGTCACGACCCTCAACATCGCATCCACACGTCTAATAAGAAATAAGGACACTTGTTAGAAAATCCCAACCAAAAAAAGTACAGAAATGCCCCAAAATAAGCCCAACGATCCACCCGGTCTGGTTTAAACTGAAAATGAACATATGTTGAAACAGGTATCGATTCGAAGGTCAGGACCCTCAACATCGCATCCACACTTCAAATAAGAGATAAGGACACTTTTTAGAAAATCCCAAACCCAAAAAATTACAGAATCGCTGTCACACCCCCATCCCTGAACCACGGGGAATGCAACTGGAGCGTACCAATACGCTCTCTAACCACCAGAATCACTGATGCAGTACCCAAGACTAACTCATTCACAACGACAAATAATAGGTAAAAGGAAAGGATTAATATTAATAACATCAGAGTTAGCAGAAGCTAGGTGATAGCATATATATTGTCTATTCAAGTTTACCCTTTCAAGTACAATTCGTTCTAATCAGGACTTATGTATTACCTACTATATAAATAATACATCTATCATGAAAGGAATCAAAAGAATACACCTATAATTCAAAATGAATAATCAAGTGCATCAAAAGATGGCCACCGGCCATAAGTCACTGTCCCGCCAAGGAACACACATCGCAGCAACACTCTGGTCCATGCTCCACGATCTCCGGAGCCCACCAATCAACGTAACCAGCCTCAGGAGTCTCGTACTCTGTGCCACTCTGCTTGAATGTACCTGCATCAACTAAAAATATGTTTCCTCGAGGAGTGAGCTCCAATTGAGCCCAATGAGTGGCTAAGCCACACAAGCATACACAATAATAATAATGAATGGGGTTGACTGCAAACCATACATGATGGACGGATACCAAGGTGTCCCATACCACCAAGGTAGACCGTACATCACATACAATTTACAATCATGCTACATGAATGAATGATGATGTATAGTTTTATTGTTATCCACCTAACACACAACTAAGTCAGGTATAGTACTATAGCAACACCTTAGGTAGCATCCCGACATCGGTACCATAAACGGATGGTATACGGCGATGACAAACCAGTCGTTGGCTGAAGCCTCTTTGCATCGGTCTCCACCAAGAGATATCGCAAACCCCGAGTCAAATCCCATCCTGGCGTTCGGCCCAAAATACGATTGGAGCCCGAACTTCCCGGGTGGGTATACCCGAATAACGGTCGGAACCCACGGATTTGACCGACACCTAACCCCCTGTCGGTAAGGGTCATAGTACTGGGTAAACATTTATCCTAGCCAGCATTCACCTATTGTATGAGTGAGGTACGCATGTGCATAGGCCAGAGGCCGAGTCCATAGATACCGAAATACGGTCGGCCGGCTATCCTCTCGTCCCTCTAGCCCATACGTACGTATACAAGTACGAGATGTGAATACCGAAGGCAGTCGGTCGGTCACCATCCCGTTTCCACCTAATGCAATGGACAACTCTAATACAATTTCAAGTACGGCAATCTCAAGCCCAGCACCCACCGGCACTTGGATCCCGCTTCCGAAGCCCTAGATCTACATGCCATGAGTGAGTCCATATTATGGAATCCTCAGGTCCAGCACCAACCGGCACCCGAGTCCCATAACTAAATCCAACACCATTCGCACCATAGTGCAGTAAAATAAATAATATCGCAAGACAAGAATGTAAAGTCCGATCAACATCTAAACATTTATATCATCCTATATCTTACTAATAATTATATATTATAGCACACATGCATGAATGACATTCGCAAGACACGACACACAAACATTCCATAAATTAAGACGTTTGCTTAACTCACTCACATTGATTCTCAGTCAATCGTCAGTACGGAGCTCTTCAAATCGACGTTCGATGCCAAGTACACTGTCCCACGTACTAATACGCCCCCGAGCCGGGTCAGTCAACCTAAAGAGAGTGTACAACGTGGGGAGAGATTAGTGCCTTAGGGCTAGAAGAGTTGGGCCCCATAAGTTATCAAACAAGGCTAAAATAGGGGACCGGCACATACAGCAAGGCTATATCATGTGCCTGTCCATGTGCCTGTCCCTCTCGGACTTTCCCACCGGCAGATCTAGGTTCTCAGGGACTGGCACTTGCATGTGCCTGTCCACGTGCCTGTCCCTCTCGGACCTCCCACCGGCAGATCTTTCTCAGGGACTGGCACTTGCATGTGCCTGTCCCTCTCGGACCTCCCACCGGCAGATCTTTCTCAGGGACTGGCACTTGCATGTGCCTGTCCATGTGCCAGTCTTGCTGTTCATGCCATTCCGAGAATGGTTTTGCAGCCCCAAAGTCTTGGGCTAAAATGGGGTATTCTTAGGGGTTTTTAGGGGTCTCTTTGGCCATGAGAACAACTCCAACCAAGGTGCCATAGCACACACCCAACATGGGTTTGTAAACCCCATGATCGATTAGGTTTTTCTCCATTAAAATACATATGGAAAGAAAACTCATGGGTTTGGGTATTGGGGTTTTGAAAGGGGCTTTAATCAATGTTATTTAACAACCCACAAACCACACCTCTATGGTCTTCCATGAGGGTTGGTGAAACCCATAAATGGAGGTGAATCCCCAACTTGGGGTTCATAAATGGAGAAAGGGTGAAAGGGGGTTCAAGGTAGGATTAGGTGTCTTTATAACTAAGCTTCAAAGATTAGCCATTAATGGCCTTTCCATTAGGGTAGATGAAGCACTCATGGCTCATAAGTCCAAACCCTAGGTCTATAAATTAGGAAGTGAGAGAGAGAGAGAGAGAGAGAGAGAGAGAGAATGCTCACCAATGTAGGAGAGTAAGCTTGGGTTCCACCTCTCTTCCTTCTTCTTCTTCTTCTTTCGTTCCTTCTTCCTTCTTCTTCTTCTTTTTCTTCTTCTTCTTTCTTTCCTTCTCTCCTTTCCTCTCCACGATTTAGGTTTTCTATTGTGAGGTGAATAGTGGATTGACCCCTATTTACCTCACTTTAGTCTTAAGTCATGTTTGGTTGTCTTAGGTCTTTAGGTCCATTTTAAGTTATTGGGCCCATTATACTACTAGGCCCATAATATGATTAGAAGGAACATCAGGTCCTAAGCCCATTCTAGTATTTATACTCATGAGTTAATAGGATATTAACTTACACCCAATCATCTATAAGTGGGAACGGGTACACCGGGCGAGGGCCGGGCGGATCCTCGAAATAAGGAAATGCTAGGAATGCACCCTCGAAGACAAACTTTCCCCTATCTCTGTCGATGTACCTATCCTCGACGACTTCTCTAGAGTCACGGTCAACAATCTTGTGGGATGGCTTGAGTATCATGGTCTACAGTTCACGAGCATACTCCGCTCCCGGTTCTACATAAAAGGTTCAAACCAGACCGGTGGTCAGACCGAGTTTTAAACCGGGTTTTGGGCACGGATTTAACAATCGCCCCCAAATAACCCCAAACAACCCACCTGATCTAGTTTGGACCGAAATAACCGAAAATGACCCACCCAGTCTGGTTTAAACCTAAAATGAACATATGTCGACATAGGTATCGATTCGAAGGTCACAACCCTCAACCTCGCATCCACGCGTCTAATAAGAGATAAGGACACTTTTTTGAAAATACCAAACCCAAAAAAGTATAGAACTGCCCCCAAATAAACCCGAACGACCCACCCGGTCTGGTTTGAACCGAAAATGAACTTATGTCGAAATAGGTATCGATTCGAAGGTCACGACCCTCAACATCGCATCCACACGTCTAATAAGAAATAAGGACACTTGTTAGAAAATCCCAAACCCAAAAAAGAACAGAAATGCCCCCAAATAAGCCCAAACGACCCACCCCGTTTGGTTTAAACCAAAATGAACATATGTCGAAATAGATATCGATTCGAAGGTCACGACCCTCAACATCGCATCCTCACGTCTAAGAGCTGATAAGGATACTTTTTAGAAAATCCCAAACCCTAAAAAGTACAGAAATGCTCCTAAATAACCGTAAATGACCCACCCGGTCTGGTTTAAATCGAAAATGAACATATGTCAAAATAGGTATCGATTCGAAGGTCACAACCCCCAACATCGCATCCACACGTCTAATAAGAGATAATGACACTTTTTAGAAAATCCCACACCCAAAAAAGTACAAAACTGCCCCAAAATAACCCCGAATGACCCACCCGATCGGGTTTAAACCGCAAATGAACATATATCGAAATAGGAATCGATTCGAAGGTCACAACCCTCAGCATCGCATCCACACATCTAATAAGAGATAAGGACACTTTGTAGAAAATACCAAACGCAAAAAAGTATAGAAATGCCCCCAAATAACCCCAAACGACAAACCCGATTTGTTTTTAACCGAAAATGAACATATGTCGAAATGGGTATCGGTTCGAAGGTCACGACCCTCAACATCGCATCCACATGTCCAATAAGAGATAAGGACACCTGTTAGAAAACCCCAAACCCAAAAAAGTTCATAAATGCCCCCAAATAAGCCCAAACGATCAACCCGGTCTGATTTAAACCGAAAATGAACATATGTCAAACTAGGTATCAATTCGAAGGTCACGATCCTCAACATCACATCCACATGCCTAATTAGAGATATGGACACTTTTTAGAAAATCCCAAACCCAAAAAAGTACAGAAATGCACCCAAATAACCCCAAACGACCCACCCGGTCTGGTTCGGATCGAAAATGAACATATGCTAAATTAGGTATCGATTCGAAGGTCACGACCCTCAACAACACATCCACACGTCTAATAAGAGATAAGGGCACTTTTTAGAAAGTCCAAAACCCAAAAAAATACAGAAATGGCCCAAAATAAGCCCAAACGACCCACCCGGTCTGATTTAAACCGAAATGAACATATGTCGAAATAGATATCGATTTGAAGGTCACGACCCTCAACATCGCATCCTCATGTCTAATAGGAGATAAGGACACTTTTAAGAAAATCCCAAACCCAAAAAAGTACAGAAATGCCCCCAAATAACCCCTAATGACCCACCCGGTTTGGTTTAAACCGAATATCAAAATATGTTGAAATGCGTATCGATTCGAAGGTCACGACCCTCAACATAGCATCCACACGTCTAATAAGAGATAAGGATACTTTTTAGAAAATTCCAAACCCAAAAAAGTACCGCAATGCCCCCATATAACCCAAAACGACCTACACGGTTTAGTTTAAACAGAAAATAAACATATGTCGAAATAGGTATCGATTCAAAGGTCACGACCCTCAACATCGCTTCCACACATCCAATAAGAGATAAAGACACTTTTTAGAAAATCGAAACCTAAAAAAGTATGAAAATGCCCCCAAATAAACACAAATGACCCACCCGGCCTGGTTTAAACCGAAAATAAACATATGTCAAAATAGTTATCGATTCGGAAGTCATGACCCTCAACATCGCATCCACACGTCTATTAAGAGATAAGGACACTTTTTAGGAAATCGCAAACCGAAAAAAGTACAGAAATGCCCCCAAATAAACACAAACGACCCACCCGGTGAGGTTTAAACCGAAAATGAACATATGTTGAAATAGGTGTCGATTCGGAAGTCACAACCCTCAACATCGCATCCACACATCTAATAAGAGATAAGGCCAGCTTTTAGAAAGCCACAAACTCAAAATAGTACATAAATGCCCCCAAATAACCCCAAACGACCCATTCGATTTGGTTTATAAAGAAAATTAATATATGTCAAAATGTGTATCGATTCGAACATCATGACCCTCAACATCGCATCCACACGTCTAATAAGAGATAAGGACACTATTTAGAAAATCCCAAACACAAAAAAGTAGAGAAATGCCCCCAAATAACACCAAACAACCCACCCGGTCTAGTTTAAACCGAAAAATGAACAGATGTCGAAATAGGTATCGATTCGAAGGTCACGACCCTCAACATCGTATCTACACGTCTAATAAGAGATAATGACACTTTTTAGAAAATCATAAATCAAAACAACTACAAAAATGCCCCCAAATAAACACAAACGACCCACCCGGTCTGGTTTAAACCAAAAATGAACAAATGTCGAAGTAGGTATCGATTCGAAAGTCACGACCCTCAACATCGCATCCACACTTCTAATAAGAGATTAGGACACTTTTTGGAAAATCCTAAACCCAAAAAAGTACAGAATGCCCCCAAATAAGCCCAAATTACCAACCCGGTCTGGTTTAAACCAAAATGAACATATGTCAAAATAGATATTGATTCGAAGGTCACGACCCTCAACATCGCATCCACACGTCTGATAAGGGATAAGGACACTTTTTTGAAAATCCCAAATCCAAAACAATACCGAAATGTCCCCCTAAGAACTCCAAACGACCCACCCGGTCTGGTTTAAACCGAAAAAGATCATATGTCAAAATAGGTATTGATTCGAAGATCACAACCCTCAACATCGCATCGACACGTCTAATAAGAGAGAAAAACACTTTTTAGAAAATCCCAAACCCAAAAAAGTACAGAAATGCTCCCAAATAACACAAAACGACCCACCCAGTCTGGTTTAAACTGAAAATGAACATTTATCGAAATAGGTATCGATTCGAAGGTCACGCACGACCCTCAACATCGCATCCATACTTGTAATAAGAGATAAGGACACTTTTTTAGAAAATCCCAAACTCAAAAAAGTATAGAAATGCTCCCAAATAACCCCAAACGACCCACCCGGTCTGGTTCAGACCGAAAATGAACATATGCCAAAATACGTACCGATTAGAAGGTCACGACCCTCAACTTCGCATCCACACGTCTAATATGAGATAAGGGCACTTTTTAGAAAGTCCCAAACCAAAAAAAATATAGAACTGTCCCCAAATAAGCCCAAATAACCTACCCAGTCTGTTTTAAACCGAAAATGAACTTATGTCAAAATGGGTATCGATTCGAAGGTCACGACCCTCAACGTCACATCCACATGTCTAATAAGAAATAAGGACACTTGTCCGAAAATCCAAAACCCAAAATAGTATAGAAATGCCCCCAAATAAACCCAAACAATCCACCCAATCTTGTATAAACCGAAATTGAACATATGTCGAAATAGGTATCGATTCGAAGGCCACAACCCTCAACACCGCATCCACACGTCTAATAAGAGATAACAACACTTTTTAAAAAATTGTAAACCGAAAAAGTATAGAAATGCCCCCAAATAAACACAAACGACCCACCTAGTTTGGTTAAAACCGAAAATGAACATATGTCAAAATTGGTATCGATTCGGAAGTCACAACCCACAACATCGCATCCACACATCCAGTTAGAGATAAGGACACTTTTTACAAAATCGCAAACCAAAAAAAGTATAGAAATGCCCCCAAATAACCAATAACGACCCACCCGGTCTGGTTTAAATCGAAAATGAACATATGTCGAAATAGGTATCGATTCGAAGGTCACGACCCTCAACATCGCATCCACACATCTAATAAGAGATAAGGACACTTTTTAGAAAATCCCTAACGCAAAAAAGTACATAAATGCCCCCAAATAACACAAAACGACCCACCCGGTCTGGTTTAAATTGAAAATGAACATATGTCAAAATAGGTATCGATTCGAAGGTCACTACCCTCAACATCGTATCCACACAACTAATAAGTGCTAAGGACACTTTTTAGAAAACCCCAAACGAAAAAAACGTATAGAAATGCCCCCAAGTAACTGCAAACGACCCACCCGGTCTGGTTTAAATCGAAAATGAACATATGTCGAATTGGGTATTGATTCAAAGGTCACGACCCTCAACATCGCATCCAGACGTCTAATAAGGGAAAATGACACTTTTAAGAAAATCCCAAACGAAAAAAGTACAGAAATGCACCCAAATAACCTAAAACGACCCACCCAGTTTGGTTTAAACCGAAAATGAACATATGTCGAATTGGGAATCGATTTGAAGGTCACGACCCTCAACAACGCATGCACACGACTAATAAGAGATAAGGACACTTTTTAGAAAATCCCAAACCCAAAAAGGTACAGAAATGCCCCCAAACAATCCTAAAACGACCCACCCGATTTGGTTTAAACAAAAAATTAACATATATCGAAATAGGTATCGATTCAAAGACCACAACCCACAACATCACATCCACACGTCAAGTAAGAGATAAGGACACTTGTTAGGAAATCCTAAACCCAAAAAATTATAGAACTGCCCCAAATAACTCCAAACGACACACCCAATTTGGTTTAAACAAAAAATGAACATATGTCAAAATAGGAATTGATTCAAAGATCACACCCCCCAACATCGCATCCACACATCTAATAAGAGATA
This sequence comes from Telopea speciosissima, assembly GCF_018873765.1. Taxonomy (NCBI): domain Eukaryota; kingdom Viridiplantae; phylum Streptophyta; class Magnoliopsida; order Proteales; family Proteaceae; genus Telopea; species Telopea speciosissima. The sequence goes on from NW_025317516.1 coordinate 26,510, forward strand.
AGGACACTTTTTAGAAAATTCCAAACCCATAAAAGTATGTAACTGCCCCCAAATAACCACAAACAACCAACCCGATCTGGTTTAAACCAAAAATGAACATATGTCAAAATAGGTATCGATTCGAAGGTCACAACCCTCCACATCGCAAACCAAAAAAAGTACGAAAATGCCCCCAAATAAACACAAATGACCCACCCGATCTGGTTTAAACTGAAAAGGAACATATGTCAAAATAGGTATCGATTCAAAAGTCACGACCCTCAACATCGCATCCACACGTGTAATAAGAGATAAGGAAACTTTTTAGAAAGTCGCAAACCCAAAATAGTACAGAAATGCCCCGAAATAACCCCAAACAACCCATCCGAACTGGTTTAGAACGAAAATGAATATAAGCAAAAATGGGTATCGATCCGAAGGTAACGACCCTCAAGATCGCATCCACATGTTTAATAAGATACAAGGAAAATTTTTAGAAAATCCCAAACTTAAAAAAGTACAGAAATGCCCCCATATAACACCAAACGATCCCCCCCCCCCGATCTGGTTTAAACCGAAAATGAACATATGTCAAAATCGGTATCGATTCAGAAGTCACGACCCTCAACATCGCATCCACACATGTAATAAGAGATAAGGACACTTTTTCGAAAGTCGCAAACCCAAAATAGTGCAGAAATACCCCCAAATAGCCCCAAACGAACCATCCGATCTTGTTTATAACGAAAATGAATATATATCAAAATGGATATCAATTCGAAGGTCATGACCCTCAACATCGTAGCCACATGTCTAATAAGATATAATGACACTTTTTAGAAAATCCCAAACCAAAAAATGTACAGAAATGCCCCCAAATAACACCAAATGACCCCCCCGGTCTGGTTTAAATCGAAAATGAACATTTGTCGAATTGGGTATCGATTCGAAGATCACGATCCTCAACATCGCATCCACACGTCTAATTAGAGATAAGGACACTTTTTAGAAAATTACAAACCAAAAAAGTACAAAAATGCCCCCAAATAACAACAAACGACCCACTCAGTTTGGTTTAAACCGAAAATTAACCTATGTCAAAATAGGTATCGATTCGAAGGTTACTACCTTCAACATCGCATCCACGCATCTAATAAGAGATAAGGACACTTTTTCAAAAATCCCAAAAGCAAAAAAGTACAAAAATACCCCCAAATAACCCCAAACGACCCACCCGGTCTGGTTTAAACAAAAAATGAACATATGTCGAATTGGATATCGATTTGAAGGTCACGACCCTTAACATCAAATCCACACTTCTAATAAGAGATAAGGACACTTTTAAGAAAATCCCAAACCCAAAAAAGTATAGAAATGCCCCCAAATAACCTCAAACGACCCGCCCGGTTTTGTTTAAACAAAAAATGAACATATGTAGAAATTGGTACCAATTCGAAGGTCACGACCCTCAACATCGCATCCACACGTCTAATAAGAGATAATGACACTTTTTAGAAAATCCGAAACCCAAAAAAAAATAGAAATGCCCCCAAATAACCAAAAACGAACCACCCAGTCCCACACGTCTAATAAGAGATAAGGACACTTTTTTGAAAATCCCAAAAGTAAAAAAGTACAGAAATGCCCCCAAATAACCCCAAACGACCCACCCGGTCTGGTTTAAACCGAAAATGAACATATGTCAAAATACATATTGATTCGAAGGTCACGAACCTCAACATTGCATTCACACGACTAATAAGAGATATGGACCCTTTTTAGCAAATCCCAAACCCAAAAATATATCGAAATGCCCTAAAATAACCCCAAACGACCCACCTGGTCTGGTTTAAACAAAATATGAACATATGTCGAAATAGGTATCGATTCGTAGGTCACAGCCCTCAATATCGTATCCACACGTCCTATAAGAGATAATGGCACTTTTTAGAAAATCCCAATTCGGAAAAAGTACAAAAATACCCCCAAAAAGACAAAATAACCCACCCGGTCTGGTTTACACCGAAAAGGAGCATATTTCGAAATAGGTATCGATTTGACGGTCATAACCCTCAACATCGCATTCACACGTCTAATAAGAGAAATGGACACTTTTTAGAAAATCCAAAACCCAAAAAAGTACTGAAATGCCGCCAAATGACCCCAAATGACCCACCCGCTTTGGTTTAAACCGAAAATGCACATATGTCGAAATAGGTATCGATTCAAATACCCCAACCCTCAACATTGCATCCACACGTCTAATATGAGATAAGGACACTTTTTTGAAAATCCCAAACCCAAAAAACAATAGAAATGCCCCCAAATAACAACAAACGACCCACCCGGTCTGGTTAAAACCGAAAACGAATATATGTCGAAATAGGTATCTATTCAAAGGTCACGACCCTCAACATCGCATCCACACGTCTAATAAGAGATAAGGACAATTTTAAAAAAATCCCAAACCCAAAAAAGTACATAAATGCCCCCAAATAACACAAAACAACCCACCCGGTCTGGTTTAAATCGAAAATGAACATATGTCAAAATGGGTATCGATTCGAAGGTCACGACCCTCCACATCGCATCCACACATCTAATAAGAGATAAGGACACTTTTTAGAAAATCCCAAACCCAAAAAAGTACTTAAATGCCCCCAAATAACACAAAATGACCCACCCGGTCTGGTTTAAACCGAAAATGAACATATGTCAAAATCGGTATCGATTCGGAAGTCACGACCCTCAACATCGCATCCACACGTGTAATAAGAGATAATGACACTTTTTAGAAAGTCTCAAGCCCAAAATAGTACAGAAATGCCCCCAAATAACCCTAAACGACCCATCCGATCTGGTTTATAACGAAAATGAATATATGTCAAAACATACGTCTAATAAGAAATAAGAACACTTTTTAGAAAATCTCAAACCCAAAAAAGTACAGAAATGCCCCCAAATAACACCAAACGACCCCCCGTCTGGTTTAAACCAAAAATGAACATATGTCAAATTGGGTATCGAGTCAAAGGTCACGACCCTCAATATCGCTTCCACACGTCTAATTAGAGATAAGGACACTTTTTAGAAAATTGCAGACCAAAAAAAATATAGAAATGCCCCCAAATAACAACAAACGACCCACCCGGTCTCATTTGAACCGAAAACGAACATATGTCAAAATAGGTATCTATTCGAAGGTCACGACCCTCAACATCGCATCCACACGTCTAATAAGAGATAAGGACACTTGTTAGAAAATCCCAAACCCAAAAAGGTACAGAAATGCCCCCAAACAATCCCAAAACAACCCACCCGATTCGGTTTAAACAAAAAATTAACATATATCGAAATAGGTATCGATTCAAAGACCACAACCCACAACATCACATCCACACGTCAAGTAAGAGATAAGGACACTTGTTAGGAAATCCTAAACCCAAAAAATTATAGAACTGCCCCCAAATAACTCCAAACGACACACCCGATTTGGTTTAAACCAAAAATGAACATATGTCAAAATAGGAATTGATTCAAAGATCACACCCCCCAACATCGCATCCACACATCTAATAAGAGATAAGGACACTTTTTAGAAAATCCCAAACCCATAAAAGTATGTAACTGCCCCCAAATAACCACAAACAACCAACCCGATCTGGTTTAAACCAAAAATGAACATATGTCAAAATAGGTATCGATTCGAAGGTCACAACCCTCCACAATCGCATCCCGATGTCTAATAAGAGACAATGACACTTTTTAGAAAATCGTAAACTAAAAAAAGTACGAAAATGCCCCCAAATAAACACAAACGACCCACCCGATCTGGTTTAAACTGAAAAGGAACATATGTCAAAATAGGTATCGATTCAAAAGTCACGACCCTCAACATCGCATCCACACGTGTAATAAGAGATAAGGAAATTTTTTAGAAAGTCGCAAACCCAAAATAGTACAGAAATGCCCCGAAATAGCCCCAAACAACCCATCCGAACTGGTTTAGAACGAAAATGAATATATGCAAAAATGGACATTGATCCGAAGGAAACGACCCTCAAGATCGCATCCACACGTTTAATAAGATATAAGAAAAATTTTTAGAAAATCCCAAACTCAAAAAAGTACAGAAATGCCCCCATATAACACCAAGCAATCCCCCCCGATCTGGTTTAAACCGAAAATGAACATATGTCAAAATCGGTATCGATTCAGAAGTCACGACCTCAACATCGCATCCACACATGTAATAAGAGATAAGGACACTTTTTCGAAAGTCGCAAACCCAAAATAGTGCAGAAATGCCCCCAAATAGCCCCAAACGACCCCTCCGATCTTGTCTATAACGAAAATGAATATATGTCAAAATGGATATCAATTCGAAGGTCATGACCCTCAACATCGTATCCACATGTCTAATAAGATATAAGGACACTTTTTAGAAAATCCCAAACCCAAAAATGTACAGAAATGCCCCCAAATAACACCAAATGACCCCCCGGTCTGGTTTAAATAAAAAATGAACATTTGTCGAATTGGGTATCGATTCGAAGATCACGACCCTCAACATTGCATCCACACGTCTAATTAGAGATAAGGACACTTTTTAGAAAATTACAAACCAAAAAAGTACAGAAATGCCCCCAAATAACAACAAACGATCCACCCAGTTTGGTTTAAACCGAAAACGAACATATGTCGAAATAGGTATCTATTTGAAGGTCACGACCCTCAACATCGCATGCACACGTCTAATAAGAGAGAAGGACAGTTTTTTGAAAATCCCAAGCCCAAAAAAGTACATAAATGCCCCCAAATAACACAAAATGACCCTCCCGGTCTGGTTTAAACCGAAAATTAACATATGTCGAAATAGGTATCGATTCGAAGGTCACTACCCTCAACATCGCATCCACGCGTCTAATAAAGGATAAGGAGACTTTTTAAAAAATCCCAAAGGCAAAAAAGTACAGAAATGCCCCCAAATAACCCCAAACGACCCACCCGGTCTGGTTTAAACAAAAAATGAACATATGTCGAATTGGATATCGATTTGAAGGTCACGACCCTTAACATCAAATCCACACTTCTAATAAGAGATAAGGACACTTTTAAGAAAATCCCAAACCCAAAAAAGTACAGAAATGCCCCCAAATAACCTCAAACGATCCGCCCGATTTGGTTTAAACAAAAAATGAACATATGTAGAAATAGGTACCAATTCGAAGGTCACGACCCTCAACATCGCATACACACGTCTAATAAGAGATAATGACACTTTTTAGAAAATCCCAAACCCAAAAAAGTATAGAAATGCCCCCAAATAACCCAAAACGACCCACCCAGTTTGGTTTAAACCGAAAATGAACATATGTCGAAATAGGTATCGATTCGAAGGTCATGACCCTCAACATTGCATCCACACGTCTAATAAGAGAGAATGACACTTTTTAGAAAATCCCAAACCCAAAAAAGTACAAAAATGCCCCCAAATAACACAAAATGACCCACCCGGCTTGGTTTAAACCGAAAATGAACATATGTCAAAATAGGTATCGATTCGAAGGTCACGACCCTCAACATCGCATCCACACGTCTAATAAGAGATAAGGACACTTTTTTGAAAATCCCAAAAGTAAAAAAATAGAAAAATGCCCCCAAATAACCCCAAACGACCTACCCGGTCTGGTTTAAACCGAAAATGAACATATGTCAAAATACGTATTGATTCGAAGGTCACGATCCTCAACATTGCATCCACACGACTAATAAGAGATATGGACCCTTTTTAGCAAATCCCAAACCCAAAAATGTATCGAAATGCCCTAAAATAACCCCAAATGACCCCCGGTCGGTTTAAACAAAAAATGAACATATTTGAAATAGGTATCGATTCAAGGTCACGACCCTCAATATAGCATCCACACGTCCAATAAGAGATAATGACACTTTTTAGAAAATCCCAAATTGGAAAAAGTACAAAAATACCCCCAAAAAGATAAAATAACCCACCCGGTCTGGTATACACCGAAAAGGAGCATATTTTGAAATAGGTATCGATTTGACGGTCACAACCCTCAACATCGCATTCACACATCTAATAAGAGAAAGGGACACTTGTTAGAAAATCCCAAACCCAAAAAAGTACCGAAATGCCACCAAATAACCCCAAACGACCCACCCGCTTGGGTTTAAACCGAAAATGCACATATGTCGAAGCAGTATCGATTCAAATACCCCAACCCTCAACATTGCATCCACACGTCTAATATGAGATAAGGACACTTTTTTGAAAATCCCACACCCAAAAAACAATAGAAATGCCCCCAAATAACAACAAACGACCCACCCGGTCTGGTTAAAACCGAAAACGAATATATGTCGAAATAGGTATCTATTCAAAGGTCACGACCCTCAACATCGCATCCCCATGTCTAATAAGAGATAAGGACACTTTTTAGAAAATCCCAAACCCATAAAAGTGCGTAACTGCCCCCCCCAAATAACCACAAACAACCAACCCGATCTGGTTTAAATCGAAAATGAACATATGTCGAAATAGGTATCGATTCGAAGATCATGACCCTCAACATCGTATCCACACGTCTAATAAGAGATAAGGACACTTTTTTGAAAATCCCATACCCAAAAAAATGCATAAATGCCCCCAAATAACCCAAAACAACCCACCAAGTCTGGTTTAAACAAAAAACGAACATATGTCGAAATAGGTATCGATTCGAAGGTCACTACCCTCAACAACGCATCCACACGTCTAATAAGAGATAAGGACACTTTTTAGAAAATCCCAAACGAAAAAAGTACAGAAATGCACCCAAATAACCTAAAACGACCCACCCAGTTTGGTTTAAACCAAAAATGAACATATGTCGAATTGGGAATCGATTTGAAGGTCACGACCCTCAACAACGCATGCACACGACTAATAAGAGATAAGGACACTTTTTAGAAAATCCCAAACCCAAAAAGGTACAGAAATGCCCCCAAACAATCCTAAAACGACCCACCCGATTTGGTTTAAACAAAAAATTAACATATATCGAAATAGGTATCGATTCAAAGACCACAACCCACAACATCACATCCACACGTCAAGTAAGAGATAAGGACACTTGTTAGGAAATCCTAAACCCAAAAAATTATAGAACTGCCCCCAAATAACTCCAAACGACACACCCAATTTGGTTTAAACAAAAAATGAACATATGTCAAAATAGGAATTGATTCGAAGATCACGACCCTCAACATCGCATCCACACATCTAATAAGAGATAAGGACACTTTTTAGAAAATCCCAAACCCATAAAAGTATGTAACTGCCCCCAAATAACCACAAACAACCAACCCGATCTGGTTTAAACCAAAAATGAACATATGTCAAAATAGGTATCGATTCGAAGGTCACAACTCTCGACATCGCAAACCAAAAAAAGTACGAAAATGCCCCCAAATAAACACAAACGACCCACCCGATCTGGTTTAAACTGAAAAGGAACATATGTCAAAATAGGTATCGATTCAAAAGTCACGACCCTCAACATCGCATCCACACGTGTAATAAGAGATAAGGAAACTTTTTAGAAAGTCGCAAACCCAAAATAGTACAGAAATGCCCCGAAATAACCCCAAACAACCCATCCGAACTGGTTTAGAACGAAAATGAATATATGCAAAAATGGGTATCGATCCGAAGGTAACGACCCTCAAGATCGCATCCACACGTTTAATAAGATACAAGGAAAATTTTTAGAAAATCCCAAACTTAAAAAAGTACAGAAATGCCCCCATATAACACCAAACGATCCCCCCCCCCCGATATGGTTTAAACCGAAAATGAACATATGTCAAAATCGGTGTCGATTCAGAAGTCACGACCTCAACATCGCATCCACACATGTAATAAGAGATAAGGACACTTTTTCGAAAGTCGCAAACCCAAAATAGTGCAGAAATGCCCCCAAATAGCCCCAAACGACCCCTCCGATCTTGTCTATAACTGAAAATGAATATATGTCAAAATGGATATCAATTCGAAGGTCATGACCCTCAACATCGTATCCACATGTCTAATAAGATATAAGGACACTTTTTAGAAAATCCCAAACCCAAAAATGTCAGAAATGCCCCCAAATAACACCAAATGACCCCGGTCTGGTTTAAATAAAAAATGAACATTTGTCGAATTGGGTATCGATTCAAGATCACGACCCTCAACATCGCATCCACACGTCTAATTATAGATAAGGACACTTTTTAGAAAATTACAAACCAAAAAAGTACAGAAATGCCCCAAAATAACAACAAACGACCCACCCAGTTTGGTTTAAACCAAAACGAACATATGTCGAAATAGGTATCTATTTGAAGGTCACGACCCTCAACATCGCATGCACACGTCTAATAAGAGAGGACAGCTTTTTGAAAATCCCAAGCCCAAAAAAGTACATAAATGCCCCCAAATAACACAAAATGACCCACCCGGTCTGGTTTAAACCGAAAATTAACATATGTCGAAATAGGTATCGATTCGAAGGTCACTACCCTCAACATTGCATCCGCGCGTCTAATAAGAGATAAGGACACTTTTTAAAAAATCCCAAAAGCAAAAAAGTACATAAATGCCCCCAAATAACCCTAAACGACCCACCCGGTCTGGTTTAAACAAAAAATGAACATATGTCGAATTGGATATCGATTTGAAGGTCACGACCCTTAACATCAAATCCACACTTCTAATAAGAGATAAGGACACTTTTAAGAAAATCCCAAACCCAAAAAAGTACAGAAATGCCCCCAAATAACCTCAAACGATCCGCCCGGTTTTGTTTAAACAAAAAATGAACATATGTAGAAATAGGTACCAATTCGAAGGTCACGACCCTCAACATCGCATACACACGTCTAATAAGAGATAATGACACTTTTTAGAAAATCCCAAACCCAAAAAAGTATAGAAATGCCCCCAAATAACCCAAAACGACCCACCCAGTTTGGTTTAAACCGAAAATGAACATATGTCGAAATAGGTATCGATTCGAAGGTCATGACCCTCAACATTGCATCCACACGTCTAATAAGAGAGAATGACACTTTTTAGAAAATCCCAAACCCAAAAAAGTACAAAAATGCCCCCAAATAACACAAAATGACCCACCCGGCTTGGTTTAAACCAAAAATGAACATATGTCAAAATAGGTATCGATTCGAAGGTCACGACCCTCAACATCGCATCCACACATCTAATAAGAGATAAAGACACTTTTTTGAAAATCCCAAAAGTAAAAAAATACAAAAATGCCCCCAAATAACCCCAAACGACCTACCCGGTCTGGTTTAAACTGAAAATGAACATATGTCAAAATACGTATTGATTCGAAGGTCACGATCCTCAACATTGCATCCACACGACTAATAAGAGATATGGACCCTTTTTAGCAAATCCCAAACCCAAAAATGTATCGAAATGCCCTAAAATAACCCCAAATGACCCACCAGTCTGGTTTAAACAAAAAATGAACATATTTGAAATAGGTATCGATTCAAGGTCACACCCTCAATATAGCATCCACACGTCCAATAAGAGATAATGACACTTTTTAGAAAATCCCAAATTGGAAAAAGTACAAAAATACCCCCAAAAAGATAAAATAACCCACCCGGTCTGGTATACACCGAAAAGGAGCATATTTTGAAATAGGTATCGATTTGACGGTCACAACCCTCAACATCGCATTCACACATCTAATAAGAGAAAGGGACACTTGTTAGAAAATCCCAAACCCAAAAAAGTACCGAAATGCCACAAAATAACCCCAAACGACCCACCCGCTGGGTTTAAACCGAAAATGCACATATGTCGAAAGCAGTATCGATTCAAATACCCCAACCCTCAACATTGCATCCACACGTCTAATATGAGATAAGGACACTTTTTTGAAAATCCCACACCCAAAAAACAATAGAAATGCCCCCAAATAACAACAAACGACCCACCCGGTCTGGTTAAAACCGAAAACGAATATATGTCGAAATAGGTATCTATTCAAAGGTCACGACCCTCAACATCGCATCCCCATGTCTAATAAGAGATAAGGACACTTTTTAGAAAATCCCAAACCCATAAAAGTGCGTTAATGCCCCCCCCCAAATAACCACAAACAACCAACCCGATCTGGTTTAAATCGAAAATGAACATATGTCGAAATAGGTATCGATTCGAAGGTCATGACCCTCAACATCGTATCCACACGTCTAATAAGAGATAAGGACACTTTTTTGAAAATCCCATACCCAAAAAAATACATAATGCCCCCAAATAACCCAAAACAACCCACCAAGTCTGGTTTAAACAAAAAACGAACATATGTCGAAATAGGTATCGATTCGAAGGTCACTACCCTCAACAACGCATCCACACGTCTAATAAGAGATAAGGACACTTTTTAAAAATCCCAAACGAAAAAAGTACAGAAATGCACCCAAATAACCTAAAACGACCCACCCAGTTTGGTTTAAACCGAAAATGAACATATGTCGAATTGGGAATCGATTTGAAGGTCACGACCCTCAACAACGCATGCACACGACTAATAAGAGATAAGGACACTTTTTAGAAAATCCCAAACCCAAAAAGGTACAGAAATGCCCCCAAACAATCCTAAAACGACCCACCCGATTTGGTTTAAACAAAAAATTAACATATATCGAAATAGGTATCGATTCAAAGACCACAACCCCCAACATCACATCCACACGTCAAGTAAGAGATAAGGACACTTGTTAGGAAATCCTAAACCCAAAAAATTATAGAACTGCCCCCAAATAACTCCAAACGACACACCCAATTTGGTTTAAACAAAAAATGAACATATGTCAAAATAGGAATTGATTCAAAGATCACACGCCCCAACATCGCATCCACACATCTAATAAGAGATAAGGACACTTTTTAGAAAATCCCAAACCCATAAAAGTATGTAACTGCCCCCAAATAACCACAAACAACCAACCCGATCTGGTTTAAACAAAAAATGAACATATGTCAAAATAGGTATCGATTCGAAGGTCACAACTCTCGACATCGCAAACCAAAAAAAGTACGAAAATGCCCCCAAATAAACACAAACGACCCACCCGATCCTGGTTTAAACCGAAAAGGAACATATGTCAAAATAGGTATCGATTCAAAAGTCACGACCCTCAACATCGCATCCACACGTGTAATAAGAGATAAGGAAACTTTTTAGAAAGTCGCAAACCCAAAATAGTACAGAAATGCCCCGAAATAACCCCAAACAACCCATCCGAACTGGTTTAGAACGAAAATGAATATATGCAAAAATGGGTATCGATCCGAAGGTAACGACCCTCAAGATCGCATCCACACGTTTAATAAGATACAAGGAAAATTTTTAGAAAATCCCAAACTTAAAAAAGTACGAAATGCCCCCATATAACACCAAACGATCCCCCCGATATGGTTTAAACCGAAAATGAACATATGTCAAAATCGGTGTCGATTCGAAGTCACGACCTCAACATCGCATCCACACATGTAATAAGAGATAAGGACACTTTTTCGAAAGTCGCAAACCCAAAATAGTGCGAAATGCCCCCAAATAGCCCCAAACGACCCCTCCGATCTTGTCTATAACGAAAATGAATATATGTCAAAATGGATATCAATTCGAAGGTCATGACCCTCAACATCGTATCCACATGTCTAATAAGATATAAGGACACTTTTTAGAAAATCCCAAACCCAAAAATGTACGAAATGCCCCCAAATAACACCAAATGACCCCGGTCTGGTTTAAATAAAAAATGAACATTTGTCGAATTGGGTATCGATTCGAAGATCACGACCCTCAACATCGCATCCACACGTCTAATTATAGATAAGGACACTTTTAGAAAATTACAAACCAAAAAGTACAGAAATGCCCCAAAATAACAACAAACGACCCACCCAGTTTGGTTTAAACCAAAACGAACATATGTCGAAATAGGTATCTATTTGAAGGTCACGACCCTCAACATCGCATGCACACGTCTAATAAGAGAGGACAGCTTTTTGAAAATCCCAAGCCCAAAAAAGTACATAAATGCCCCCAAATAACACAAAATGACCCACCGGTCTGGTTTAAACCGAAAATTAACATATGTCGAAATAGGTATCGATTCGAAGGTCACTACCCTCAACATTGCATCCGCGTCTAATAAGAGATAAGGACACTTTTTAAAAATCCCAAAAGCAAAAAAGTACATAAATGCCCCCAAATAACCCCAAACGACCCACCCGGTCTGGTTTAAACAAAAAATGAACATATGTCGAATTGGATATCGATTTGAAGGTCACGACCCTTAACATCAAATCCACACTTCTAATAAGAGATAAGGACACTTTTAAGAAAATCCCAAACCCAAAAAAGTACAGAAATGCCCCCAAATAACCTCAAACGATCCGCCCGGTTTTGTTTAAACAAAAAATGAACATATGTAGAAATAGGTACCAATTCGAAGGTCACGACCCTCAACATCGCATACACACGTCTAATAAGAGATAATGACACTTTTTAGAAAATCCCAAACCCAAAAAAGTATAGAAATGCCCCCAAATAACCCAAAACGACCCACCCAGTTTGGTTTAAACCGAAAATGAACATATGTCGAAATAGGTATCGATTCGAAGGTCATGACCCTCAACATTGCATCCACACGTCTAATAAGAGAGAATGACACTTTTTAGAAAATCCCAAACCCAAAAAAGTACAAAAATGCCCCCAAATAACACAAAATGACCCACCCGGCTTGGTTTAAACCGAAAATGAACATATGTCAAAATAGGTATCGATTCGAAGGTCACGACCCTCAACATCGCATCCACACATCTAATAAGAGATAAGGACACTTTTTTGAAAATCCCAAAAGTAAAAAAATACAAAAATGCCCCCAAATAACCCCAAACGACCTACCCGGTCTGGTTTAAACCGAAAATGAACATATGTCAAAATACGTATTGATTCGAAGGTCACGATCCTCAACATTGCATCCACACGACTAATAAGAGATATGGACCCTTTTTAGCAAATCCCAAACCCAAAAATGTATCGAAATGCCCTAAAATAACCCCAAATGACCCACCTGGTCTGGTTTAAACAAAAAATGAACATATTTCGAAATAGGTATCGATTCGAAGGTCACAGCCCTCAATATAGCATCCACACGTCCAATAAGAGATAATGACACTTTTTAGAAAATCCCAAATTGGAAAAAGTACAAAAATACCCCCAAAAAGATAAAATAACCCACCCGGTCTGGTATACACCGAAAAGGAGCATATTTTGAAATAGGTATCGATTTGACGGTCACAACCCTCAACATCGCATTCACACATCTAATAAGAGAAAGGGACACTTGTTAGAAAATCCCAAACCCAAAAAAAGTACCGAAATGCCACAAAATAACCCCAAACGACCCACCCGCTTGGGTTTAAACCGAAAATGCACATATGTCGAAACAGGTATCGATTCAAATACCCCAACCCTCAACATTGCATCCACACGTCTAATATGAGATAAGGACACTTTTTTGAAAATCCCACACCCAAAAAACAATAGAAATGCCCCCAAATAACAACAAACGACCCACCCGGCGGTTAAAACCGAAACGAATATATGTCGAAATAGGTATCTATTCAAAGGTCACGACCCTCAACATCGCATCCCCATGTCTAATAAGAGATAAGGACACTTTTTAGAAAATCCCAAACCCATAAAAGTGCGTAATCGCCCCCAAATAACCCAAACAACCAACCCGATCTGGTTTAAATCGAAAATGAACATATGTCGAAATAGGTATCGATTCGAAGGTCATGACCCTCAACATCGTATCCACACGTCTAATAAGAGATAAGGACACTTTTTTGAAAATCCCATACCCAAAAAAATACATAATGCCCCCAAATAACCCAAAACAACCCACCAAGTCTGGTTTAAACAAAAAACGAACATATGTCGAAATAGGTATCGATTCGAAGGTCACTACCCTCAACAACGCATCCACACGTCTAATAAGAGATAAGGACACTTTTTTAAAAATCCCAAACGAAAAAAGTACAGAAATGCACCCAAATAACCTAAAACGACCCACCCAGTTTGGTTTAAACCGAAAATGAACATATGTCGAATTGGGAATCGATTTGAAGGTCACGACCCTCAACAACGCATGCACACGACTAATAAGAGATAAGGACACTTTTTAGAAAATCCCAAACCCAAAAAGGTACAGAAATGCCCCCAAACAATCCTAAAACGACCCACCCGATTTGGTTTAAACAAAAAATTAACATATATCGAAATAGGTATCGATTCAAAGACCACAACCCACAACATCACATCCACACGTCAAGTAAGAGATAAGGACACTTGTTAGGAAATCCTAAACCCAAAAAATTATAGAACTGCCCCCAAATAACTCCAAACGACACACCCAATTTGGTTTAAACAAAAAATGAACATATGTCAAAATAGGAATTGATTCAAAGATCACACGCCCCAACATCGCATCCACACATCTAATAAGAGATAAGGACACTTTTTAGAAAATCCCAAACCCATAAAAGTATGTAACTGCCCCCAAATAACCACAAACAACCAACCCGATCTGGTTTAAACAAAAAATGAACATATGTCAAAATAGGTATCGATTCGAAGGTCACAACTCTCGACATCGCAAACCAAAAAAAGTACGAAAATGCCCCCAAATAAACACAAACGACCCACCCGATCTGGTTTAAACTGAAAAGGAACATATGTCAAAATAGGTATCGATTCAAAAGTCACGACCCTCAACATCGCATCCACACGTGTAATAAGAGATAAGGAAACTTTTTAGAAAGTCGCAAACCCAAAATAGTACGAAATGCCCCGAAATAACCCCAAACAACCCATCCGAACTGGTTTAGAACGAAAATGAATATATGCAAAAATGGGTATCGATCCGAAGGTAACGACCCTCAAGATCGCATCCACACGTTTAATAAGATACAAGGAAAATTTTTAGAAAATCCCAAACTTAAAAAAGTACAGTAAATGCCCCCATATAACACCAAACGATCCCCCGATATGGTTTAAACCGAAAATGAACATATGTCAAAATCGGTGTCGATTCAGAAGTCACGACCTCAACATCGCATCCACACATGTAATAAGAGATAAGGACACTTTTTCGAAAGTCGCAAACCCAAAATAGTGCAGAAATGCCCCCAAATAGCCCCAAACGACCCCTCCGATCTTGTCTATAACGAAAATGAATATATGTCAAAATGGATATCAATTCGAAGGTCATGACCCTCAACATCGTATCCACATGTCTAATAAGATATAAGGACACTTTTTAGAAAATCCCAAACCCAAAAATGTACAGAAATGCCCCCAAATAACACCAAATGACCCCCCGGTCTGGTTTAAATAAAAAATGAACATTTGTCGAATTGGGTATCGATTCGAAGATCACGACCCTCAACATCGCATCCACACGTCTAATTATAGATAAGGACACTTTTAGAAAATTACAAACCAAAAAGTACAGAAATGCCCCAAAATAACAACAAACGACCCACCCAGTTTGGTTTAAACCAAAACGAACATATGTCGAAATAGGTATCTATTTGAAGGTCACGACCCTCAACATCGCATGCACACGTCTAATAAGAGAGGACAGCTTTTTGAAAATCCCAAGCCCAAAAAAGTACATAAATGCCCCCAAATAACACAAAATGACCCACCCGGTCTGGTTTAAACCGAAAATTAACATATGTCGAAATAGGTATCGATTCGAAGGTCACTACCCTCAACATTGCATCCGCGCGTCTAATAAGAGATAAGGACACTTTTTAAAAAATCCCAAAAGCAAAAAAAGTACATAAATGCCCCCAAATAACCCCAAACGACCCACCCGGTCTGGTTTAAACAAAAAATGAACATATGTCGAATTGGATATCGATTTGAAGGTCACGACCCTTAACATCAAATCCACACTTCTAATAAGAGATAAGGACACTTTTAAGAAAATCCCAAACCCAAAAAAGTACAGAAATGCCCCCAAATAACCTCAAACGATCCGCCCGGTTTTGTTTAAACAAAAAATGAACATATGTAGAAATAGGTACCAATTCGAAGGTCACGACCCTCAACATCGCATACACACGTCTAATAAGAGATAATGACACTTTTTAGAAAATCCCAAACCCAAAAAAGTATAGAAATGCCCCCAAATAACCCAAAACGACCCACCCAGTTTGGTTTAAACCGAAAATGAACATATGTCGAAATAGGTATCGATTCGAAGGTCATGACCCTCAACATTGCATCCACACGTCTAATAAGAGAGAATGACACTTTTTAGAAAATCCCAAACCCAAAAAAGTACAAAAATGCCCCCAAATAACACAAAATGACCCACCCGGTCTGGTTTAAACCGAAAATGAACATATGTCAAAATAGGTATCGATTCGAAGGTCACGACCCTCAACATCGCATCCACACATCTAATAAGAGATAAGGACACTTTTTTGAAAATCCCAAAAGTAAAAAAATACAAAAATGCCCCCAAATAACCCCAAACGACCTACCCGTCTGGTTTAAACCGAAAATGAACATATGTCAAAATACGTATTGATTCGAAGGTCACGATCCTCAACATTGCATCCACACGACTAATAAGAGATATGGACCCTTTTTAGCAAATCCCAAACCCAAAAATGTATCGAAATGCCCTAAAATAACCCCAAATGACCCACCTGGTCTGGTTTAAACAAAAAATGAACATATTTCGAAATAGGTATCGATTCGAAGGTCACAGCCCTCAATATAGCATCCACACGTCCAATAAGAGATAATGACACTTTTTAGAAAATCCCAAATTGGAAAAAGTACAAAAATACCCCCAAAAAGATAAAATAACCCACCCGGTCTGGTATACACCGAAAAGGAGCATATTTTGAAATAGGTATCGATTTGACGGTCACAACCCTCAACATCGCATTCACACATCTAATAAGAGAAAGGGACACTTGTTAGAAAATCCCAAACCCAAAAAAGTACCGAAATGCCACCAAATAACCCCAAACGACCCACCCGCTTGGGTTTAAACCGAAAATGCACATATGTCGAAACAGGTATCGATTCAAATACCCCAACCCTCAACATTGCATCCACACGTCTAATATGAGATAAGGACACTTTTTTGAAAATCCCACACCCAAAAAACAATAGAAATGCCCCCAAATAACAACAAACGACCCACCGGTCTGGTTAAAACCGAAACGAATATATGTCGAAATAGGTATCTATTCAAAGGTCACGACCCTCAACATCGCATCCCCATGTCTAATAAGAGATAAGGACACTTTTTAGAAAATCCCAAACCCATAAAAGTGCGTAACGCCCCCAAATAACCACAAACAACCAACCCGATCTGGTTTAAATCGAAAATGAACATATGTCGAAATAGGTATCGATTCGAAGGTCATGACCCTCAACATCGTATCCACACGTCTAATAAGAGATAAGGACACTTTTTGAAAATCCCATACCCAAAAAAATACATAAATGCCCCCAAATAACCCAAAACAACCCACCAAGTCTGGTTTAAACAAAAAACGAACATATGTCGAAATAGGTATCGATTCGAAGGTCACTACCCTCAACAACGCATCCACACGTCTAATAAGAGATAAGGACACTTTTTAGAAAATCCCAAACGAAAAAAGTACAGAAATGCACCCAAATAACCTAAAACGACCCACCCAGTTTGGTTTAAACCGAAAATGAACATATGTCGAATTGGGAATCGATTTGAAGGTCACGACCCTCAACAACGCATGCACACGACTAATAAGAGATAAGGACACTTTTTAGAAAATCCCAAACCCAAAAAGGTACAGAAATGCCCCCAAACAATCCTAAAACGACCCACCCGATTTGGTTTAAACAAAAAATTAACATATATCGAAATAGGTATCGATTCAAAGACCACAACCCACAACATCACATCCACACGTCAAGTAAGAGATAAGGACACTTGTTAGGAAATCCTAAACCCAAAAAATTATAGAACTGCCCCCAAATAACTCCAAACGACACACCCAATTTGGTTTAAACAAAAAATGAACATATGTCAAAATAGGAATTGATTCAAAGATCACACGCCCCAACATCGCATCCACACATCTAATAAGAGATAAGGACACTTTTTAGAAAATCCCAAACCCATAAAAGTATGAAATCGCCCCCAAATAACCACAAACAACCAACCCGATCTGGTTTAAACAAAAAATGAACATATGTCAAAATAGGTATCGATTCGAAGGTCACAACTCTCGACATCGCAAACCAAAAAAAGTACGAAAATGCCCCCAAATAAACACAAACGACCCACCCGATCTGGTTTAAACTGAAAAGGAACATATGTCAAAATAGGTATCGATTCAAAAGTCACGACCCTCAACATCGCATCCACACGTGTAATAAGAGATAAGGAAACTTTTTAGAAAGTCGCAAACCCAAAATAGTACAGAAATGCCCCGAAATAACCCCAAACAACCCATCCGAACTGGTTTAGAACGAAAATGAATATATGCAAAAATGGGTATCGATCCGAAGGTAACGACCCTCAAGATCGCATCCACACGTTTAATAAGATACAAGGAAAATTTTTAGAAAATCCCAAACTTAAAAAAGTACAGAAATGCCCCCATATAACACCAAACGATCCCCCCCCCCGATCTGGTTTAAACCGAAAATGAACATATGTCAAAATCGGTGTCGATTCAGAAGTCACGACCTCAACATCGCATCCACACATGTAATAAGAGATAAGGACACTTTTTCGAAAGTCGCAAACCCAAAATAGTGCAGAAATGCCCCCAAATAGCCCCAAACGACCCCTCCGATCTTGTCTATAACGAAAATGAATATATGTCAAAATGGATATCAATTCGAAGGTCATGACCCTCAACATCGTATCCACATGTCTAATAAGATATAAGGACACTTTTTAGAAAATCCCAAACCCAAAAATGTACAGAAATGCCCCCAAATAACACCAAATGACCCCCCGGTCTGGTTTAAATAAAAAATGAACATTTGTCGAATTGGGTATCGATTCGAAGATCACGACCCTCAACATCGCATCCACACGTCTAATTATAGATAAGGACACTTTTTAGAAAATTACAAACCAAAAAAGTACAGAAATGCCCCAAAATAACAACAAACGACCCACCCAGTTTGGTTTAAACCGAAAACGAACATATGTCGAAATAGGTATCTATTTGAAGGTCACGACCCTCAACATCGCATGCACACGTCTAATAAGAGAGGACAGCTTTTTGAAAATCCCAAGCCCAAAAAAGTACATAAATGCCCCCAAATAACACAAAATGACCCACCCGGTCTGGTTTAAACCGAAAATTAACATATGTCGAAATAGGTATCGATTCGAAGGTCACTACCCTCAACATTGCATCCGCGCGTCTAATAAGAGATAAGGACACTTTTTAAAAAATCCCAAAAGCAAAAAAGTACATAAATGCCCCCAAATAACCCCAAACGACCCACCCGGTCTGGTTTAAACAAAAAATGAACATATGTCGAATTGGATATCGATTTGAAGGTCACGACCCTTAACATCAAATCCACACTTCTAATAAGAGATAAGGACACTTTTAAGAAAATCCCAAACCCAAAAAAGTACAGAAATGCCCCCAAATAACCTCAAACGATCCGCCCGGTTTTGTTTAAACAAAAAATGAACATATGTAGAAATAGGTACCAATTCGAAGGTCACGACCCTCAACATCGCATACACACGTCTAATAAGAGATAATGACACTTTTTAGAAAATCCCAAACCCAAAAAAGTATAGAAATGCCCCCAAATAACCCAAAACGACCCACCCAGTTTGGTTTAAACCGAAAATGAACATATGTCGAAATAGGTATCGATTCGAAGGTCATGACCCTCAACATTGCATCCACACGTCTAATAAGAGAGAATGACACTTTTTAGAAAATCCCAAACCCAAAAAAGTACAAAAATGCCCCCAAATAACACAAAATGACCCACCCGGCTTGGTTTAAACCGAAAATGAACATATGTCAAAATAGGTATCGATTCGAAGGTCACGACCCTCAACATCGCATCCACACATCTAATAAGAGATAAGGACACTTTTTTGAAAATCCCAAAAGTAAAAAAATACAAAAATGCCCCCAAATAACCCCAAACGACCTACCCGGTCTGGTTTAAACCGAAAATGAACATATGTCAAAATACGTATTGATTCGAAGGTCACGATCCTCAACATTGCATCCACACGACTAATAAGAGATATGGACCCTTTTAGCAAATCCCAAACCCAAAAATGTATCGAAATGCCCTAAAATAACCCCAAATGACCCACCTGGTCTGGTTTAAACAAAAAATGAACATATTTCGAAATAGGTATCGATTCGAAGGTCACAGCCCTCAATATAGCATCCACACGTCCAATAAGAGATAATGACACTTTTTAGAAAATCCCAAATTGGAAAAAGTACAAAAATACCCCCAAAAAGATAAAATAACCCACCCGGTCTGGTATACACCGAAAAGGAGCATATTTTGAAATAGGTATCGATTTGACGGTCACAACCCTCAACATCGCATTCACACATCTAATAAGAGAAAGGGACACTTGTTAGAAAATCCCAAACCCAAAAAAGTACCGAAATGCCACCAAATAACCCCAAACGACCCACCCGCTTGGGTTTAAACCGAAAATGCACATATGTCGAAACAGGTATCGATTCAAATACCCCAACCCTCAACATTGCATCCACACGTCTAATATGAGATAAGGACACTTTTTTGAAAATCCCACACCCAAAAAACAATAGAAATGCCCCCAAATAACAACAAACGACCCACCCGGTCTGGTTAAAACCGAAAACGAATATATGTCGAAATAGGTATCTATTCAAAGGTCACGACCCTCAACATCGCATCCCCATGTCTAATAAGAGATAAGGACACTTTTTAGAAAATCCCAAACCCATAAAAGTGCGTAACTGCCCCCCCCAAATAACCACAAACAACCAACCCGATCTGGTTTAAATCGAAAATGAACATATGTCGAAATAGGTATCGATTCGAAGGTCATGACCCTCAACATCGTATCCACACGTCTAATAAGAGATAAGGACACTTTTTTGAAAATCCCATACCCAAAAAAATACATAAATGCCCCCAAATAACCCAAAACAACCCACCAAGTCTGGTTTAAACAAAAAACGAACATATGTCGAAATAGGTATCGATTCGAAGGTCACTACCCTCAACAACGCATCCACACGTCTAATAAGAGATAAGGACACTTTTTAGAAAATCCCAAACGAAAAAAGTACAGAAATGCACCCAAATAACCTAAAACGACCCACCCAGTTTGGTTTAAACCGAAAATGAACATATGTCGAATTGGGAATCGATTTGAAGGTCACGACCCTCAACAACGCATGCACACGACTAATAAGAGATAAGGACACTTTTTAGAAAATCCCAAACCCAAAAAGGTACAGAAATGCCCCCAAACAATCCTAAAACGACCCACCCGATTTGGTTTAAACAAAAAATTAACATATATCGAAATAGGTATCGATTCAAAGACCACAACCCACAACATCACATCCACACGTCAAGTAAGAGATAAGGACACTTGTTAGGAAATCCTAAACCCAAAAAATTATAGAACTGCCCCCAAATAACTCCAAACGACACACCCAATTTGGTTTAAACAAAAAATGAACATATGTCAAAATAGGAATTGATTCAAAGATCACACGCCCCAACATCGCATCCACACATCTAATAAGAGATAAGGACACTTTTTAGAAAATCCCAAACCCATAAAAGTATGTAATCGCCCCAAATAACCACAAACAACCAACCCGATCTGGTTTAAACAAAAAATGAACATATGTCAAAATAGGTATCGATTCGAAGGTCACAACTCTCGACATCGCAAACCAAAAAAGTACGAAAATGCCCCCAAATAAACACAAACGACCCACCCGATCTGGTTTAAAGCGAAAAGGAACATATGTCAAAATAGGTATCGATTCAAAAGTCACGACCCTCAACATCGCATCCACACGTGTAATAAGAGATAAGGAAACTTTTTAGAAAGTCGCAAACCCAAAATAGTATGAAATGCCCCGAAATAACCCCAAACAACCCATCCGAACTGGTTTAGAACGAAAATGAATATATGCAAAAATGGGTATCGATCCGAAGGTAACGACCCTCAAGATCGCATCCACACGTTTAATAAGATACAAGGAAAATTTTTAGAAAATCCCAAACTTAAAAAAGTACAGAAATGCCCCCATATAACACCAAACGATCCCCCCCCCCGATCTGGTTTAAACCGAAAATGAACATATGTCAAAATCGGTGTCGATTCAGAAGTCACGACCTCAACATCGCATCCACACATGTAATAAGAGATAAGGACACTTTTTCGAAAGTCGCAAACCCAAAATAGTGCAGAAATGCCCCCAAATAGCCCCAAACGACCCCTCCGATCTTGTCTATAACGAAAATGAATATATGTCAAAATGGATATCAATTCGAAGGTCATGACCCTCAACATCGTATCCACATGTCTAATAAGATATAAGGACACTTTTAGAAAATCCCAAACCCAAAAATGTACAGAAATGCCCCCAAATAACACCAAATGACCCCGTCTGGTTTAAATAAAAATGAACATTTGTCGAATTGGGTATCGATTCGAAGATCACGACCCTCAACATCGCATCCACACGTCTAATTATAGATAAGGACACTTTTTAGAAAATTACAAACCAAAAAAGTACAGAAATGCCCCAAAATAACAACAAACGACCCACCCAGTTTGGTTTAAACCGAAAACGAACATATGTCGAAATAGGTATCTATTTGAAGGTCACGACCCTCAACATCGCATGCACACGTCTAATAAGAGAGGACAGCTTTTTGAAAATCCCAAGCCCAAAAAAGTACATAAATGCCCCCAAATAACACAAAATGACCCACCCGGTCTGGTTTAAACCGAAAATTAACATATGTCGAAATAGGTATCGATTCGAAGGTCACTACCCTCAACATTGCATCCGCGCGTCTAATAAGAGATAAGGACACTTTTTAAAAATCCCAAAAGCAAAAAAGTACATAAATGCCCCCAAATAACCCCAAACGACCCACCCGGTCTGGTTTAAACAAAAAATGAACATATGTCGAATTGGATATCGATTTGAAGGTCACGACCCTTAACATCAAATCCACACTTCTAATAAGAGATAAGGACACTTTTAAGAAAATCCCAAACCCAAAAAAGTACAGAAATGCCCCCCAAATAACCTCAAACGATCCGCCCGGTTTTGTTTAAACAAAAAATGAACATATGTAGAAATAGGTACCAATTCGAAGGTCACGACCCTCAACATCGCATACACACGTCTAATAAGAGATAATGACACTTTTTAGAAAATCCCAAACCCAAAAAAGTATAGAAATGCCCCCAAATAACCCAAAACGACCCACCCAGGTTTGGTTTAAACCGAAAATGAACATATGTCGAAATAGGTATCGATTCGAAGGTCATGACCCTCAACATTGCATCCACACGTCTAATAAGAGAGAATGACACTTTTAGAAAATCCCAAACCCAAAAAAGTACAAAAATGCCCCCAAATAACACAAAATGACCCACCCGGCTTGGTTTAAACCGAAAATGAACATATGTCAAAATAGGTATCGATTCGAAGGTCACGACCCTCAACATCGCATCCACACATCTAATAAGAGATAAGGACACTTTTTTGAAAATCCCAAAAGTAAAAAAATACAAAAATGCCCCCAAATAACCCCAAACGACCTACCCGGTCTGGTTTAAACCGAAAATGAACATATGTCAAAATACGTATTGATTCGAAGGTCACGATCCTCAACATTGCATCCACACGACTAATAAGAGATATGGACCCTTTTAGCAAATCCCAAACCCAAAAATGTATCGAAATGCCCTAAAATAACCCCAAATGACCCACCGGTCCGGTTTAAACAAAAATGAACATATTTCGAAATAGGTATCGATTCGAAGGTCACACCCTCAATATAGCATCCACACGTCCAATAAGAGATAATGACACTTTTTAGAAAATCCCAAATTGGAAAAAGTACAAAAATACCCCCAAAAAGATAAAATAACCCACCCGGTCTGGTATACACCGAAAAGGAGCATATTTTGAAATAGGTATCGATTTGACGGTCACAACCCTCAACATCGCATTCACACATCTAATAAGAGAAAGGGACACTTGTTAGAAAATCCCAAACCCAAAAAAGTACCGAAATGCCACCAAATAACCCCAAACGACCCACCCGCTTGGGTTTAAACCGAAAATGCACATATGTCGAAACAGGTATCGATTCAAATACCCCAACCCTCAACATTGCATCCACACGTCTAATATGAGATAAGGACACTTTTTTGAAAATCCCACACCCAAAAAACAATAGAAATGCCCCCCAAATAACAACAAACGACCCACCCGGTCTGGTTAAAACCGAAAACGAATATATGTCGAAATAGGTATCTATTCAAAGGTCACGACCCTCAACATCGCATCCCCATGTCTAATAAGAGATAAGGACACTTTTTAGAAAATCCCAAACCCATAAAAGTGCGTAACTGCCCCCCCCAAATAACCACAAACAACCAACCCGATCTGGTTTAAATCGAAAATGAACATATGTCGAAATAGGTATCGATTCGAAGGTCATGACCCTCAACATCGTATCCACACGTCTAATAAGAGATAAGGACACTTTTTTGAAAATCCCATACCCAAAAAAATACATAAATGCCCCCCAAATAACCCAAAACAACCCACCAAGTCTGGTTTAAACAAAAAACGAACATATGTCGAAATAGGTATCGATTCGAAGGTCACTACCCTCAACAACGCATCCACACGTCTAATAAGAGATAAGGACACTTTTTAGAAAATCCCAAACGAAAAAAGTACAGAAATGCACCCAAATAACCTAAAACGACCCACCCAGTTTGGTTTAAACCGAAAATGAACATATGTCGAATTGGGAATCGATTTGAAGGTCACGACCCTCAACAACGCATGCACACTACTAATAAGAGATAAGGACACTTTTTAGAAAATCCCAAACCCAAAAAGGTACGAAATGCCCCCAAACAATCCTAAAACGACCCACCCGATTTGGTTTAAACAAAAAATTAACATATATCGAAATAGGTATCGATTCAAAGACCACAACCCACAACATCACATCCACACGTCAAGTAAGAGATAAGGACACTTGTTAGGAAATCCTAAACCCAAAAAATTATAGAACTGCCCCCAAATAACTCCAAACGACACACCCAATTTGGTTTAAACAAAAAATGAACATATGTCAAAATAGGAATTGATTCAAAGATCACACGCCCCAACATCGCATCCACACATCTAATAAGAGATAAGGACACTTTTTAGAAAATCCCAAACCCATAAAAGTATGTAATCGCCCCCAAATAACCACAAACAACCAACCCGATCTGGTTTAAACAAAAAATGAACATATGTCAAAATAGGTATCGATTCGAAGGTCACAACTCTCGACATCGCAAACCAAAAAAGTACGAAAATGCCCCCAAATAAACACAAACGACCCACCCGATCTGGTTTAAACGAAAAGGAACATATGTCAAAATAGGTATCGATTCAAAAGTCACGACCCTCAACATCGCATCCACACGTGTAATAAGAGATAAGGAAACTTTTTAGAAAGTCGCAAACCCAAAATAGTACTGAAATGCCCGAAATAACCCCAAACAACCCATCCGAACTGGTTTAGAACGAAAATGAATATATGCAAAAATGGGTATCGATCCGAAGGTAACGACCCTCAAGATCGCATCCACACGTTTAATAAGATACAAGGAAAATTTTTAGAAAATCCCAAACTTAAAAAGTGAAATGCCCCCATATAACACCAAACGATCCCCGATCCTGGTTTAAACCGAAAATGAACATATGTCAAAATCGGTGTCGATTCAGAAGTCACGACCTCAACATCGCATCCACACATGTAATAAGAGATAAGGACACTTTTTCGAAAGTCGCAAACCCAAAATAGTGCAGAAATGCCCCCAAATAGCCCCAAACGACCCCTCCGATCTTGTCTATAACGAAAATGAATATATGTCAAAATGGATATCAATTCAAGGTCATGACCCTCAACATCGTATCCACATGTCTAATAAGATATAAGGACACTTTTTAGAAAATCCCAAACCCAAAAATGTACGAAATGCCCCCAAATAACACCAAATGACCCCGGCCTGGTTTAAATAAAAATGAACATTTGTCGAATTGGGTATCGATTCGAAGATCACGACCCTCAACATCGCATCCACACATCTAATAAGAGATAAGGACACTTTTTAGAAAATCCCAAACCCATAAAAGTATGTAATGCCCCAAAATAACCACAAACAACCAACCCGATCTGGTTTAAACAAAAATGAACATATGTCAAAATAGGTATCGATTGAAGGTCACAACTCTCACACATCGCATGAAACCTTGAAAAAAAGTACAAAATGCCCCCAAATAAACACAAACGACCCACCCGATCCTGGTTTAAACCGAAAAGGAACATATGTCAAAATAGGTATCGATTCAAAAGTCACGACCCTCAACATCGCATCCACACGTGTAATAAGAGATAAGGAAACTTTTTAGAAAGTCGCAAAACCCAAAAAAGTACATAAATGCCCCAAATAACCCCAAACAACCCATCCGAACTGGTTTAAACAAAAATGAATATATGCAAAATGGGTATCGATTTGAAGGTCACGACCCTTAACATCAAATCCACACTTCTAATAAGAGATAAGGACACTTTTAAGAAAATCCCAAACCCAAAAAAAGTACAGAAATGCCCCCAAATAACCCCAAACGACCCACCCGGTTTGGTTTAAACAAAAAATGAACATATGTAGAAATAGGTACCAATTCGAAGGTCACGACCCTCAACATCGCATACACACGTCTAATAAGAGATAATGACACTTTTTAGAAAATCCCAAACCCAAAAAAGTATAGAAATGCCCCCAAATAGCCCCAAACGACCCCTCCGATCTTGTCTATAACGAAAATGAATATATGTCAAAATGGATATCAATTCGAAGGTCATGACCCTCAACATTGCATCCACATGTCTAATAAGATATAAGGACACTTTTAGAAAATCCCAAACCCAAAAATGTACAAAATGCCCCCAAATAACACCAAATGACCCCCGGCCTGGTTTAAATAAAAATGAACATTTGTCGAATTAGGTATCGATTCAAGATCACGACCCTCAACATCGCATCCACACGTCTAATTATAGATAAGGACACTTTTTAGAAAATTACAAACCAAAAAATACAAAAATGCCCCAAAATAACAACAAACGACCCACCCAGTTGGTTTAAACCGAAAACGAACATATGTCAAAATAGGTATCTATTTGAAGGTCACGACCCTCAACATCGCATGCACACGTCTAATAAGAGAGGACAGCTTTTTGAAAATCCCAAGCCCAAAAAAGTACATAAATGCCCCCAAATAACACAAAATGACCCACCCGGTCTGGTTTAAACAAAATTAACATATTTCGAAATAGGTATCGATTCGAAGGTCACTACCCTCAACATTGCATCCACACGTCTAATAAGAGATAAGGACACTTTTTAAAAATCCCAAAAGAAAAAAGTACATAAATGCCCCAAATAACCCCAACGACCCACCCGGTCCTGGTTTACAACAAAATGAACATATGTCGAATTGGATATCGATTTGAAGGTCACAACCCTCAACATCAAATCCACACTTCTAATAAGAGATAAGGACACTTTTAAGAAAATCCCAAACCCAAAAAAGTACAGAAATGCCCCCAAATAACCTCAAACGATCCGCCCGGTTTTGTTTAAACAAAAAATGAACATATGTAGAAATAGGTACCTATTCAAAGGTCCCAACCCTCAACATTGCATCCACACGTCTAATATGAGATAAGGACACTTTTTTGAAAATCCCACACCCAAAAAACAATAGAAATGCCCCCAAATAACAACAAACGACCCACCCGGTCTGGTTTAAACCGAAAATGAACATATGTCGAAATAGGTATCGATTCAAAGGTCACGACCCTCAACATCGCATCCACATGTCTAATAAGAGATAATGACACTTTTTAGAAAATCCCAAACCCAAAAAAGTACAAAAATGCCCCCAAATAACACAAAATGACCCACCCGGCTTGGTTTAAACCGAAAATGAACATATGTCAAAATAGGTATCGATTCGAAGGTCATGACCCTCAACATCGCATCCACACATCTAATAAGAGATAAGGACACTTTTTTGAAAATCCCAAACCCAAAAAAGTACATAAATGCCCCCAAATAACCCCAAACGACCCACCCAGTCTGGTTTAAACCAAAAATGAACATATGTCAAAATAGGTATTGATTCGAAGGTCACGATCCTCAACATCGCATCCACACGTCTAATAAGAGATAAGGACACTTTTTAGAAAATCCCAAACCCAAAAAAGTATCGAAATGCCCTAAAATAACCCAAAATGACCCACCAGTCTGGTTTAAACAAAAATGAACATATTTCGAAATAGGTATCGATTGAAGGTCACGACCCTCAATATAGCATCCACACGTCCAATAAGAGATAATGACACTTTTTAGAAAATCCCAAATTGGAAAAAGTACAAAAATACCCCCCAAAAAGATAAAATAACCCACCCGATCTGGTATACACAAAAGGAGCATATTTTGAAATAGGTATCGATTTGACGGTCACACACCCTCAACATCGCATTCACACATCTAATAAGAGAAAGGACACTTGTTAGAAAATCCCAAACCCAAAAAAGTACCGAAATGCCACCAAATAACCCCAAACGACCCACCGCATTGGTTTAAACCGAAAATGCACATATGTCAAACAGTATCGATTCAAATACCCCACCCTCAACATTGCATCCACACGTCTAATATGAGATAAGGACACTTTTTTGAAAATCCCACACCCAAAAACAATAGTACAGAAATGCCCCCAAATAACAACAAACAACGCACCCGATCTGGTTTAAACAAAAAATGAACATATGTCAAAATAGGTATCGATTCAAAGGTCACGACCCTCAACATCGCATCCCCATGTCTAATAAGAGATAAGGACACTTTTTAGAAAATCCCAAACCCATAAAAGTGCGAATCGCCCCCCAAATAACACAAACAACCAACCCGATCCTGGTTTAAATCGAAAATGAACATATGTCGAAATAGGTATCGATTCGAAGGTCATGACCCTCAACATCGTATCCACACGTCTAATAAGAGATAAGGACACTTTTTTGAAAATCCCATACCCAAAAAATACATAAATGCCCCCAAATAACCCAAAACAACCCACCAAGTCTGGTTTAAACAAAAACGAACATATGTCGAAATAGGTATCGATTCGAAGGTCACTACCCTCAACAACGCATCCACACGTCTAATAAGAGATAAGGACACTTTTAGAAAATCCCAAACGAAAAAGTACAGAAATGCACCCAAATAACCTAAAACGACCCACCCGCTTGGTTTAAACCGAAAATGAACATATGTCGAATTGGGAATCGATTTGAAGGTCACGACCCTCAACAACGCATGCACACTACTAATAAGAGATAAGGACACTTTTTAGAAAATCCCAAACCCAAAAAGGTGTAAATGCCCCCAAACAATCCTAAAACGACCCACCCGATTTGGTTTAAACAAAAATTAACATATATCGAAATAGGTATCGATTCAAAGACCACAACCCACAACATCACATCCACACGTCAAGTAAGAGATAAGGACACTTGTTAGGAAATCCTAAACCCAAAAATTATAGAATGCCCCCAAATAACTCCAAACGACACACCCAATTTGGTTTAAACAAAAAATGAACATATGTCAAAATAGGAATTGATTCAAAGATCACACGCCCCAACATCGCATCCACACATCTAATAAGAGATAAGGACACTTTTTAGAAAATCCCAAACCCATAAAAGTATGTAATCGCCCCCAAATAACCACAAACAACCAACCCGATCTGGTTTAAACAAAAATGAACATATGTCAAAATAGGTATCGATTCGAAGGTCACAACTCTCGACATCGCAAAACCAAAAAAAGTACGAAAATGCCCCCAAATAAACACAAACGACCCACCCGATCTGGTTTAAACTCGAAAAGGAACATATGTCAAAATAGGTATCGATTCAAAAGTCACGACCCTCAACATCGCATCCACACGTGTAATAAGAGATAAGGAAACTTTTTAGAAAGTCGCAAACCCAAAATAGTACGTAAATGCCCCGAAATAACCCCAAACAACCCATCCGAACTGGTTTAGAACGAAAATGAATATATGCAAAAATGGGTATCGATCCGAAGGTAACGACCCTCAAGATCGCATCCACACGTTTAATAAGATACAAGGAAAATTTTTAGAAAATCCCAAACTTAAAAAAGTACAGAAATGCCCCCATATAACACCAAACGATCCCCCGATCGGTTTAAACCGAAAATGAACATATGTCAAAATCGGTGTCGATTCGAAGTCACGACCTCAACATCGCATCCACACATGTAATAAGAGATAAGGACACTTTTTCAAAGTCGCAAACCCAAAATAGTGCAGAAATGCCCCCAAATAGCCCCAAACGACCCCTCCGATCTTGTCTATAACGAAAATGAATATATGTCAAAATGGATATCAATTCGAAGGTCATGACCCTCAACATCGTATCCACATGTCTAATAAGATATAAGGACACTTTTTAGAAAATCCCAAACCCAAAAATGTACAGAAATGCCCCCAAATAACACCAAATGACCCCCCGGTCTGGTTTAAATAAAAAATGAACATTTGTCGAATTGGGTATACGATTCAAGATCACGACCCTCAACATCGCATCCACACGTCTAATTATAGATAAGGACACTTTTTAGAAAATTACAAACCAAAAAAGTACAGAAATGCCCCAAAATAACAACAAACGACCCACCCAGTTTGGTTTAAACCGAAAACGAACATATGTCGAAATAGGTATCTATTTGAAGGTCACGACCCTCAACATCGCATGCACACGTCTAATAAGAGAGGACAGCTTTTTGAAAATCCCAAGCCCAAAAAAGTACATAAATGCCCCCAAATAACACAAAATGACCCACCCGGTCTGGTTTAAACCGAAAATTAACATATGTCGAAATAGGTATCTATTCAAAGGTCACGACCCTCAACATCGCATCCCCGCGTCTAATAAGAGATAAGGACACTTTTTAAAAAATCCCAAAAGCAAAAAAGTACATAAATGCCCCCAAATAACCCCAAACGACCCACCCGGTCTGGTTTAAACAAAAAATGAACATATGTCGAATTGGATATCGATTTGAAGGTCACGACCCTTAACATCAAATCCACACTTCTAATAAGAGATAAGGACACTTTTAAGAAAATCCCAAACCCAAAAAAGTACAGAAATGCCCCCAAATAACCTCAAACGATCCGCCCGGTTTTGTTTAAACAAAAAATGAACATATGTAGAAATAGGTACCAATTCGAAGGTCACGACCCTCAACATTGCATACACACGTCTAATAAGAGATAATGACACTTTTTAGAAAATCCCAAACCCAAAAAAGTATAGAAATGCCCCCAAATAACCCAAAACGACCCACCCAGTTTGGTTTAAACCGAAAATGAACATATGTCGAAATAGGTATCGATTCGAAGGTCATGACCCTCAACATTGCATCCACACGTCTAATAAGAGAGAATGACACTTTTTAGAAAATCCCAAACCCAAAAAAGTACAAAAATGCCCCCAAATAACACAAAATGACCCACCCGGCTTGGTTTAAACCGAAAATGAACATATGTCAAAATAGGTATCGATTCGAAAGTCACGACCCTCAACATCGCATCCACACATCTAATAAGAGATAAGGACACTTTTTTGAAAATCCCAAAAGTAAAAAAATACAAAAATGCCCCCAAATAACCCCAAACGACCTACCCGGTCTGGTTTAAACCGAAAATGAACATATGTCAAAATACGTATTGATTCGAAGGTCACGATCCTCAACATTGCATCCACACGACTAATAAGAGATATGGACCCTTTTTAGCAAATCCCAAACCCAAAAATGTATCGAAATGCCCTAAAATAACCCCAAATGACCCACCTGGTCTGGTTTAAACAAAAAATGAACATATTTCGAAATAGGTATCGATTCGAAGGTCACAGCCCTCAATATAGCATCCACACGTCCAATAAGAGATAATGACACTTTTTAGAAAATCCCAAATTGGAAAAAGTACAAAAATACCCCCAAAAAGATAAAATAACCCACCCGATCTGGTATACACCGAAAAGGAGCATATTTTGAAATAGGTATCGATTTGACGGTCACAACCCTCAACATCGCATTCACACATCTAATAAGAGAAAGGGACACTTGTTAGAAAATCCCAAACCCAAAAAAGTACCGAAATGCCACCAAATAACCCCAAACGACCCACCCAGTTGGGTTTAAACCGAAAATGCACATATGTCGAAACAGGTATCGATTCAAATACCCCAACCCTCAACATTGCATCCACACGTCTAATATGAGATAAGGACACTTTTTTGAAAATCCCACACCCAAAAACAATAGAAATGCCCCCAAATAACAACAAACGACCCACCCGGTCCTGGTTAAAACCGAAAACGAATATATGTCGAAATAGGTATCTATTCAAAGGTCACGACCCTCAACATCGCATCCCCATGTCTAATAAGAGATAAGGACACTTTTTAGAAAATCCCAAACCCATAAAAGTGCGTAACTGCCCCCCCCAAATAACCACAAACAACCAACCCGATCTGGTTTAAATCGAAAATGAACATATGTCGAAATAGGTATCGATTCGAAGGTCATGACCCTCAACATCGTATCCACACGTCTAATAAGAGATAAGGACACTTTTTTGAAAATCCCATACCCAAAAAAATACATAAATGCCCCCAAATAACCCAAAACAACCCACCAAGTCTGGTTTAAACAAAAAACGAACATATGTCGAAATAGGTATCGATTCGAAGGTCACTACCCTCAACAACGCATCCACACGTCTAATAAGAGATAAGGACACTTTTTAGAAAATCCCAAACGAAAAAAGTACAGAAATGCACCCAAATAACCTAAAACGACCCACCCAGTTTGGTTTAAACCGAAAATGAACATATGTCGAATTGGGAATCGATTTGAAGGTCACGACCCTCAACAACGCATGCACACTACTAATAAGAGATAAGGACACTTTTTAGAAAATCCCAAACCCAAAAAGGTACAGAAATGCCCCCAAACAATCCTAAAACGACCCACCCGATTTGGTTTAAACAAAAAATTAACATATATCGAAATAGGTATCGATTCAAAGACCACAACCCACAACATCACATCCACACGTCAAGTAAGAGATAAGGACACTTGTTAGGAAATCCTAAACCCAAAAAATTATAGAACTGCCCCCAAATAACTCCAAACGACACACCCAATTTGGTTTAAACAAAAAATGAACATATGTCAAAATAGGAATTGATTCAAAGATCACACGCCCCAACATCGCATCCACACATCTAATAAGAGATAAGGACACTTTTTAGAAAATCCCAAACCCATAAAAGTATGTAACTGCCCCCAAATAACCACAAACAACCAACCCGATCTGGTTTAAACAAAAAATGAACATATGTCAAAATAGGTATCGATTCGAAGGTCACAACTCTCGACATCGCAAACCAAAAAAAAGTACGAAAATGCCCCCAAATAAACACAAACGACCCACCCGATCTGGTTTAAACTGAAAAGGAACATATGTCAAAATAGGTATCGATTCAAAAGTCACGACCCTCAACATCGCATCCACACGTGTAATAAGAGATAAGGAAACTTTTTAGAAAGTCGCAAACCCAAAATAGTACAGAAATGCCCCGAAATAACCCCAAACAACCCATCCGAACTGGTTTAGAACGAAAATGAATATATGCAAAAATGGGTATCGATCCGAAGGTAACGACCCTCAAGATCGCATCCACACGTTTAATAAGATACAAGGAAAATTTTTAGAAAATCCCAAACTTAAAAAAGTACAGAAATGCCCCCATATAACACCAAACGATCCCCCCCCCCGATCTGGTTTAAACCGAAAATGAACATATGTCAAAATCGGTGTCGATTCAGAAGTCACGACCTCAACATCGCATCCACACATGTAATAAGAGATAAGGACACTTTTTCGAAAGTCGCAAACCCAAAATAGTGCAGAAATGCCCCCAAATAGCCCCAAACGACCCCTCCGATCTTGTCTATAACGAAAATGAATATATGTCAAAATGGATATCAATTCGAAGGTCATGACCCTCAACATCGTATCCACATGTCTAATAAGATATAAGGACACTTTTTAGAAAATCCCAAACCCAAAAATGTACAGAAATGCCCCCAAATAACACCAAATGACCCCCCGGTCTGGTTTAAATAAAAAATGAACATTTGTCGAATTGGGTATCGATTCGAAGATCACGACCCTCAACATCGCATCCACACGTCTAATTATAGATAAGGACACTTTTTAGAAAATTACAAACCAAAAAAGTACAGAAATGCCCCAAAATAACAACAAACGACCCACCCAGTTTGGTTTAAACCGAAAACGAACATATGTCGAAATAGGTATCTATTCGAAGGTCACAACCCTCAACATCGCATGCACACGTCTAATAAGAGAGAAGGACAGTTTTTTGAAAATCCCAAGCCCAAAAAAGTATATAAATGCCCCCAAATAACACAAAATGACCCACCCGGTCTGGTTTAAACCGAAAATTAACCTATGTCAAAATAGGTATCGATTCGAAGGTTACTACCCTCAACATCGCATCCACGCGTCTAATAAGAGATAAGGACACTTTTTCAAAAATCCCAAAAGCAAAAAAGTACAAAAATGCCCCCAAATAACCCCAAACGACCCACCCGGTCTGATTTAAACAAAAAATGAACATATGTCGAATTGGATATCGATTTGAAGGTCACGACCCTTAACATCAAATCCACACTTCTAATAAGAGATAAGGACACTTTTAAGAAAATTCCAAACCCAAAAAAGTATAGAAATGCCCCCAAATAACCTCAAACGACCCGCCCGGTTTTGTTTAAACAAAAAATGAACATATGTAGAAATTGGTACCAATTCGAAGGTCAAGACCCTCAACATCGCATCCACACGTCTAATAAGAGATAATGACACTTTTTAGAAAATCCCAAACCCAAAAAAAAATAGAAATGCCCCCAAATAACCAAAAACGACCCACCCAGTCCCACACGTCTAATAAGAGATAAGGACACTTTTTTGAAAATCCCAAAAGTAAAAAAGTACAGAAATGCCCCCAAATAACCCCAAACGACCCTCCCGGTCTGGTTTAAACCGAAAATGAACATATGTCAAAATACATATTGATTCGAAGGTCACGAACCTCAACATTGCATTCACACGACTAATAAGAGATATGGACCCTTTTTAGCAAATCCCAAACCCAAAAATATATCGAAATGCCCTAAAATAACCCCAAACGACCCACCTGGTCTGGTTTAAACAAAATATGAACATATGTCAAAATAGGTATCGATTCGTAGGTCACAGCCCTCAATATCGTATCCACACGTCCTATAAGAGATAATGGCACTTTTTAGAAAATCCCAATTCGGAAAAAGTACAAAAATACCCCCAAAAAGACAAAATAACCCACCCGGTCTGGTTTACACCGAAAAGGAGCATATTTCGAAATAGGTATCGATTTGACGGTCATAACCCTCAACATCGCATTCACACGTCTAATAAGAGAAATGGACACTTTTTAGAAAATCCAAAACCCAAAAAAGTACTGAAATGCCGCCAAATGACCCCAAATGACCCACCCGCTTTGGTTTAAACCGAAAATGCACATATGTCGAAATAGGTATCGATTCAAATACTCCAACCCTCAACATTGCATCCACACGTCTAATATGAGATAAGGACACTTTTTTGAAAATCCCAAACCCAAAAAACAATAGAAATGCCCCCAAATAACAACAAACGACCCACCCGGTCTGGTTAAAACCGAAAACGAATATATGTCGAAATAGGTATCTATTCAAAGGTCACGACCCTCAACATCGCATCCACACGTCTAATAAGAGATAAGGACAATTTTAAAAAAATCCCAAACCCAAAAAAGTACATAAATGCCCCCAAATAACACAAAACGACCCACCCGGTCTGATTTAAATCGAAAATAAACATATGTAGAAATGGGTATCGATTCGAAGGTCACGACCCTCCACATCGCATCCACACATCTAATAAGAGATAAGGACACTTTTTAGAAAATCCCAAACCCAAAAAAGTACTTAAATGCCCCCAAATAACACAAAATGACCCACCCGGTCTGGTTTAAACCGAAAATGAACATATGTCAAAATCGGTATTGATTCGGAAGTCACGACCCTCAACATCGCATCCACACGTGTAATAAGAGATAATGACACTTTTTAGAAAGTCTCAAACCCAAAATAGTACAGAAATGCCCCCAAATAACCCTAAACGACCCATCCGATCTGGTTTATAACGAAAATGAATATATATCAAAACATACGTCTAATAAGAAATAAGAACACTTTTTAGAAAATCTCAAACCCAAAAAAGTACAGAAATGCCCCCAAATAACACCAAACGACCCCCCGTCTGGTTTAAACAAAAAATGAACATATGTCAAATTGGGTATCGAGTCAAAGGTCACGACCCTCAACATCGCTTCCACACGTCTAATTAGAGATAAGGACACTTTTTAGAAAATTGCAGACCAAAAAAAATATAGAAATGCCCCCAAATAACAACAAACGACCCACCCGGTCTCATTTGAACCAAAAACGAACATATGTCAAAATAGGTATCTATTCGAAGGTCACGACCCTCAACATCGCATCCACAGGTCTAATAAGAGATAAGGACACTTTTTAGAAAATCCCAAACCCAAAAAGGTACAGAAATGCCCCCAAACAATCCCAAAACAACCCACCCGATTCGGTATAAACAAAAAATTAACATATATCGAAATTGGTATCGATTCAAAGACCACAACCCACAACATCACATCCACACGTCAAGTAAGAGATAAGGACACTTGTTAGGAAATCCTAAACCCAAAAAATTATAGAACTGCCCCCAAATAACTCCAAACGACACACCCGATTTGGTTTAAACCAAAAATGAACATATGTCAAAATAGGAATTGATTCAAAGATCACACCCCCCAACATCGCATCCACACATCTAATAAGAGATAATGACACTTTTTAGAAAATCCCAAACCCATAAAAGTATGTAACTGCCCCCAAATAACCACAAACAACCAACCCGATCTGGTTTAAACCAAAAATGAACATATGTCAAAATAGGTATCGATTCGAAGGTCACAACCCTCCACAATCGCATCCCGATGTCTAATAAGAGACAATGACACTTTTTAGAAAATCGTAAACTAAAAAAAGTACGAAAATGCCCCCAAATAAACACAAACGACCCACCCGATCTGGTTTAAACTGAAAAGGAACATATGTCAAAATAGGTATCCATTCAAAAGTCACGACCCTCAACATCGCATCCACACATGTAATAAGAGATAAGGAAACTTTTTAGAAAGTCGCAAACCCAAAATAGTACAGAAATGCCCCGAAATAACCCCAAACAACCCATCCGAACTGGTTTAGAACGAAAATGAATATATGCAAAAATGGACATTGATCCGAAGGAAACGACCCTCAAGATCACATCCACACGTTTAATAAGATATAAGAAAAATTTTTAGAAAATCCCAAACTCAAAAAAGTACAGAAATGCCCCCATATAACACCAAACAATCCCCCCCCCGATCTGGTTTAAACCGAAAATGAACATATGTCAAAATCGGTATCGATTCAGAAGTCACGACCTCAACATCGCATCCACACATGTAATAAGAGATAAGGACACTTTTTCGAAAGTCGCAAACCCAAAATAGTGCAGAAATGCCCCCAAATAGCCCCAAACGACCCCTCCGATCTTGTCTATAACGAAAATGAATATATGTCAAAATGGATATCAATTAGAAGGTCATGACCCTCAACATCGTATCCACATGTCTAATAAGATATAAGGACACTTTTTAGAAAATCCCAAACCCAAAAATGTACAGAAATGCCCCCAAATAACACCAAATGACCCCCCTGTCTGGTTTAAATAAAAAATGAACATTTGTCGAATTGGGTATCGATTCGAAGATCACGACCCTCAACATCGCATCCACACGTCTAATTAGAGATAAGGACACTTTTTAGAAAATTACAAACCAAAAAAGTACAGAAATGCTCCCAAATAACAACAA
Source organism: Telopea speciosissima (assembly GCF_018873765.1). Lineage (NCBI taxonomy): Eukaryota > Viridiplantae > Streptophyta > Magnoliopsida > Proteales > Proteaceae > Telopea > Telopea speciosissima. The sequence continues at coordinate 65,164 of NW_025317516.1, forward strand.
ACGACCCACCCAGTTTGGTTTAAACCGAAAACGAACATATGTCGAAATAGGTATCTATTTGAAGGTCACGACCCTCAACATCGCATGCACACGTCTAATAAGAGAGAAGGACAGTTTTTTGAAAATCCCAAGCCCAAAAAAGTACATAAATGCCCCCAAATAACACAAAATGACCCATCCGGTCTGGTTTAAACCGAAAATTAACATATGTCGAAATAGGTATCGATTCGAAGGTCACTACCCTCAACATTGCATCCACGCGTCTAATAAGGGATAAGGACACTTTTTAAAAAATCCCAAAAGCAAAAAAGTACAGAAATGCCCCCAAATAACCCCAAACGACCCACCCGGTCTGGTTTAAACAAAAAATGAACATATGTCGAATTGGATATCGATTTGAAGGTCACGACCCTTAACATCAAATCCACACTTCTAATAAGAGATAAGGACACTTTTAAGAAAATCCCAAACCCAAAAAAGTACAGAAATGCCCCCAAATAACCTCAAACGATCCGCCCGATTTTGTTTAAACAAAAAATGAACATATGTAGAAATAGGTACCAATTCGAAGGTCACGACCCTCAACATCGCATACACACGTCTAATAAGAGATAATGACACTTTTTAGAAAATCCCAAACCCAAAAAAGTATAGAAATGCCCCCAAATAACCCAAAACGACCCACCCAGTTTGGTTTAAACCGAAAATGAACATATGTCGAAATAGGTATCGATTCGAAGGTCATGACCCTCAACATTGCATCCACACGTCAAATAAGAGAGAATGACACTTTTTAGAAAATCCCAAACCCAAAAAAGTACAAAAATGCCCCCAAATAACACAAAATGACCCACCCGGCTTGGTTTAAACCGAAAATGAACATATGTCAAAATAGGTATCGATTCGAAGGTCACGACCCTCAACATCGCATCCACACATCTAATAAGAGATAAGGACACTTTTTTGAAAATCCCAAAAGTAAAAAAATACAAAAATGCCCCCAAATAACCCCAAACGACCTACCCGGTCTGGTTTAAACCGAAAATGAACATATGTCAAAATACGTATTGATTCGAAGGTCACGATCCTCAACATTGCATCCACACGACTAATAAGAGATATGGACCCTTTTTAGCAAATCCCAAACCCAAAAATGTATCGAAATGCCCTAAAATAACCCCAAATGACCCACCTGGTCTGGTTTAAACAAAAAATGAACATATTTCGAAATAGGTATCGATTCGAAGGTCACAGCCCTCAATATAGCATCCACACGTCCAATAAGAGATAATGACACTTTTTAGAAAATCCCAAATTGGAAAAAGTACAAAAATACCCCCAAAAAGATAAAATAACCCACCCGGTCTGGTATACACCAAAAAGGAGCATATTTTGAAATAGGTATCGATTTGACGGTCACAACCCTCAACATCGCATTCACACATCTAATAAGAGAAAGGGACACTTGTTAGAAAATCCCAAACCCAAAAAAGTACCGAAATGCCGCCAAATAACCCCAAACGACCCACCCGCTTGGGTTTAAACCGAAAATGCACATATGTCGAAACAGGTATCGATTCAAATACCCCAACCCTCAACATTGCATCCACACGTCTAAAATGGGATAAGGACACTTTTTTGAAAATCCCACACCCAAAAAACAATAGAAATGCCCCCAAATAACAACAAACGACCCATCCGGTCTGGTTAAAATCGAAAACGAATATATGTCGAAATAGGTATCTATTCAAAGGTCACGACCCTCAACATCGCATCCCCATGTCTAATAAGATATAAGAACACTTTTTAGAAAATCCCAAACCCATAAAAGTGCGTAACTGCCCCCCCCAAATAACCACAAACAACCAACCCGATCTGGTTTAAATCGAAAATGAACATATGTCGAAATAGGTATCGATTCGAAGGTCACGACCCTCAACATCGTATCCACACGTCTAATAAGAGATAAGGACACTTTTTTGAAAATCCCATACCCAAAAAAATACATAAATGCCCCCAAATAACCCAAAACAACCCACCAAGTCTGGTTTAAACAAAAAACGAACATATGTCGAAATAGGTATCGATTCGAAGGTCACTACCCTCAACAACGCATCCACACGTCTAATAAGAGATAAGGACACTTTTTAGAAAATCCCAAACGAAAAAAGTACAGAAATGCACCCAAATAACCTAAAACGACCCACCCAGTTTGGTTTAAACCGAAAATGAACATATGTCGAATTGGGAATCGATTTGAAGGTCACGACCCTCAACAACGCATGCACATGACTAATAAGAGATAAGGACACTTTTTAGAAAATCCCAAACCCAAAAAGGTACAGAAATGCCCCCAAACAATCCTAAAACGACCCACCCGATTTGGTTTAAACAAAAATTAACATATATTGAAATAGGTATCGATTCAAAGACCACAACCCACAACATCACATCCACACGTCAAGTAAGAGATAAGGACACTTGTTAGGAAATCCTAAACCCAAAAAATTATAGAACTGCCCCCAAATAACTCTAAACGACACACCCAATTTGGTTTAAACAAAAAATGAACATATGTCAAAATAGGAATTGATTCAAAGATCACACCCCCCAACATCGCATCCACACATCTAATAAGAGATAAGGACACTTTTTAGAAAATCCCAAACCCATAAAAGTATGTAACTGCCCCCAAATAACCACAAACAACCAACCCGATCTGGTTTAAACCAAAAATGAACATATGTCAAAATAGGTATCGATTCGAAGGTCACAACCCTCCACATCGCAAACCAAAAAAAGTACGAAAATGCCCCCAAATAAACACAAACGACCCACCCGATCTGGTTTAAACTGAAAAGGAACATATGTCAAAATAGGTATCGATTCAAAAGTCACGACCCTCAACATCGCATCCACACGTGTAATAAGAGATAAGGAAACTTTTTAGAAAGTCGCAAACCCAAAATAGTACAGAAATGCCCCGAAATAACCCCAAACAACCCATCCGAACTGGTTTAGAACGAAAATGAATATATGCAAAAATGGGTATCGATCCGAAGGTAACGACCCTCAAGATCGCATCCACACGTTTAATAAGATACAAGGAAAATTTTTAGAAAATCCCAAACTTAAAAAAGTACAGAAATGCCCCCATATAACACCAAACGATCCCCCCCCCCGATCTGGCTTAAACCAAAAATGAACATATGTCAAAATCGGTATCGATTCAGAAGTCACGACCCTCAACATCGCATCCACACATGTAATACGAGATAAGGACACTTTTTCGAAAGTCGCAAACCCAAAATAGTGCAGAAATACCCCCAAATAGCCCCAAACGACCCATCCGATCTTGTTTATAACGAAAATGAATATATGTCAAAATGGATATCAATTCGAAGGTCATGACCCTCAACATCGTAGCCACATGTCTAATAAGATATAATGACACTTTTTAGAAAATCCCAAACCCAAAAATGTACAGAAATGCCCCCAAATAACACCAAATGACCCCCCCGGTCTGGTTTAAATCGAAAATGAACATTTGTCGAATTGGGTATCGATTCGAAGATCACGATCCTCAACATCGCATCCACACGTCTAATTAGAGATAAGGACACTTTTTAGAAAATTACAAACCAAAAAAGTACAGAAATGCCCCCAAATAACAACAAACGACCCACCCAGTTTGGTTTAAACCGAAAACGAACATATGTCGAAATAGGTATCTATTCGAAGGTCACAACCCTCAACATCGCATGCACACGTCTAATAAGAGAGAAGGACAGTTTTTTGAAAATCCCAAGCCCAAAAAAGTATATAAATGCCCCCAAATAACACAAAATGACCCACCCGGTCTGGTTTAAACCGAAAATTAACCTATGTCAAAATAGGTATCGATTCGAAGGTTACTACCCTCAACATCGCATCCACGCGTCTAATAAGAGATAAGGACACTTTTTCAAAAATCCCAAAAGCAAAAAAGTACAAAACTGCCCCCAAATAACCCCAAACGACCCACCCGGTCTGGTTTAAACAAAAAATGAACATATGTCGAATTGGATATCGATTTGAAGGTCACGACCCTTAACATCAAATCCACACTTCTAATAAGAGATAAGGACACTTTTAAGAAAATTCCAAACCCAAAAAAGTATAGAAATGCCCCCAAATAACCTCAAACGACCCGCCCGGTTTTGTTTAAACAAAAAATGAACATATGTAGAAATTGGTACCAATTCGAAGGTCACGACCCTCAACATCGCATCCACACGTCTAATAAGAGATAATGACACTTTTTAAAAAATCCCAAACCCAAAAAAATATAGAAATGCCCCCAAATAACCAAAAACGACCCACCCAGTCCCACACGTCTAATAAGAGATAAGGACACTTTTTTGAAAACCCCAAAAGTAAAAAAGTACAGAAATGCCCCCAAATAACCCAAAACGACCCACCCGGTCCGGTTTAAACCGAAAATGAACATATGTCAAAATACATATTGATTCGAAGGTCACGAACCTCAACATTGCATCCACACGACTAATAAGAGATATGGACCCTTTTTAGCAAATCCCAAACCCAAAAATATATCGAAATGCCCTAAAATAACCCCAAACGACCCACGTCCTGGTTTAAACAAAATATGAACATATGTCGAAATAGGTATCGATTCGTAGGTCATGACCCTCAATATCGTATCCACACGTCCTATAAGAGATAATGGCACTTTTTAGAAAATCCCAATTCGGAAAAAGTACAAAAATACCCCCAAAAAGACAAAATAACCCACCAGTCCTGGTTTACACCGAAAAGGAGCATATTTCGAAATAGGTATCGATTTGACGGTCATAAC
>NW_025317517.1:0-69985 GCF_018873765.1 Telopea speciosissima
TTGAATTGATACCCATTTTGGCATATGTTCGTTTTCGATTTAAACCAAACCGGGTGGGTCGTTTGGGGTTATTTGGGGACATTTCTATACTTTTTTTGTTTGGTATTTTCTAAAATGTGTCCTTATCTCTTATTAGACGTGTGGAGGAAATGTTGAGGGTCGTGACCTTCAAATCGATACCTATTTCGGCATATGTTCATTTTTAGTTTAAACCAGATCGAGTGGGTTGATCGGGGTTATTTATGGGCATTTCTGTACTTTTTTGGGTTTGGTATTTTCTAAAAACATTCCTTATCTCTTATTAGATGTATGGATGCGATGTTGAGGGTCGTGACCTTTCTAATCGATACCTATTAGGGCATATGTTCATTTTCTATTTAAACAGACCGGGTGGGTCGTTTGGGGTTATTTTTGGGCATTTCTGTACTTTTTTCGAGTTGGGATTTTCTAAAAAGTGTCCTTATCTCTTATTAGACGTGTGGATACGATGTTGAGGGTTGTGACCTTCGAATCGATACCTATTTCGACATATGTTTATTTTAGTTTTAAACCAGACTGGGTGGGTCGTTGGGGGTTATTTGGGGGCATTTCTGTACTTTTTTAGGTTTGGAAATTTCTAAAAACTATCCTTATCTCTTATTAGATGTGTGGATACGATGTTGAGGGTCGTGACCTTCGAATCGAAACCTATTTTGGCATATGTTCATTTTCGGTTTAAACCTGACATGGTCAGTTGTTTTGGGTCATTTGGTGGCATTTTTGTACTTTTTCGGGTTGTGCTTTCCTAAAAAGTGTCCTTATCTCTTATTAGACGTGTGGATGCGATGTTGAGGGTCGTGACTGATGATTCGATACCTATTTCGACATATGTTCATTTTCGTTTTAATCTAGCCGGTTTGGTCGTTTGGGGTTATTTGGTGGCATTTCTGTACTTTTTTGGGTTTGGTATTTTTTTCAAAAGTGCCTTTATCTTTTATTAGACGTATAGATGCGATGTTGAGGGTTGTGACCTTCGATCGATACCTATTTCGGCATATGTTCATTTTCGATTTAAACCAGACCGGGTGGATCGTTTGGGGTTATTTGGGGGCATTTCTGTACTTTTTTGGGTTTGTTATTTTCTGTAAAGTATCCTTATCTCTTATAAGACGTGTGGATGCGATGTTGAGGGTCGTGACCTACGAATCGATAACTTTTTTTTTTTGATAAGTAAGATGTATGTGTATAAAAGAAAAAGAAAGAAAACAAAAGAAGGCAGCCTACTTCCAACCCTTAGACAACTCTAAGAGGGAGGAAGGGCCCCACACCCCCCGAGGACATGCCCCTCGGTAATACATGAGAAAGACACCCGACCCAATCAAGGAGGTCTAAACTGGACCTTACCGGAGACATCATCATAAATCAACCGGTTAAGATCCTCAACAAAACCCGAAGGATATAAAATAGTCTCCCCATCACTAAGATCAATAGAAGCAATAAAATCCGTCGGCTGATTCAACTCCCTCCAAACATGCCTTATCTCATAACGAGCCAACTGGTTTAGGCTAGACAAAATCTGGAACTTCAAGGTATATACACTCCAAGGGCAGCTGGAAACACTGTAAGAATCTCGATAGCCACCTTCGAATCAGATCCCGATGGACATATGGCGAAGCTCTCTCTGTAGCACGAGTAACCCCCCTGTAAATGGCTAGTAACTCCATATGAAGAACCGAGGCCTCCACACCTTTGCCGACATAAGCCAAAACCGGGTCCCCCAAGGTATTGCGAATAAGGCCCCGTAAGCAGCTCTATCTCCCCTCAAGGAACCATCGCAATGCAAAGTAAACAAATCTGCTTTGGAGGTATGGGCCAGACACAAGCTTTGGGAATAACAGCAGCCCATCTCACCTGTAAACCCCACATATCGACCAAGAATTGATTCCTAGGTGAATAGGCAACCGAAATAGGGCTTTGAGAGCCCTTAGTCACAACATCAAACTTAATAGCTTGGATAATAGCATCATAAGACCTTGCTTGATTACCGAAGAGACGCTGATTTCTCTCCCACCAAACATGATAGATTGACGCACAAAAAGCCATCTTAGGGATAACATCCAAATTATCATTAACACACACTACCGAACAAGCCGATTAACCACATCGAGGAGGCTAGCCGGGCCTTTACCACCAAGGAAAAGCATAGAACTAACTCTATCCCAAATGTTTACGGAAAAAGGACACTCAAAGAATAAATGGCTATGGCATTCTGAATTTCCCCAACAAAGAATACAATTCTGCCCAATATTTATATTCCTTCTTTGAAGCTGGTCTTTTGTGGGGAGCCACGACATCGAGGCATCTCCAAGCGTGCAGGAATGCCTAGGCAAAAAACCAGGAAACCAAACAAGCTTGTGCCAAGCTACCATTATAGATCTACTCCTCACTTTCTCCCAAGCCGACTTTGTAGAAAAAGTGCCATTAGCCGTACCTTTCCAAACTACAAGATCTGCCCTTCCATTAACAATGGGAATACTAGGGAGGTCTCTAAAAGCGATGAATCAGATCAAAAGAGCCCCGAGGGGGAAAGCCATTGGCCATTCCTAATAAGATCAGAAACCAAGGCAAGCCTGGTGGAACCAACATCATATCGAATCCGATCACCAAACCTTTTAATCAAAACCCCTTTGGGGTGCCAATAATCCAACCATAGTCTAGTAGAGTGACCATTCCCAATAATATGATAGATATGGGGTTCAGCCAAGTCCCTATACTTAAGAATCTTTCTCCACACCCAAGAGCAATTTTGGGAAGTCTTAACAGTCCAAATAGAATCATTTCTAAGGTATCGGGTGTACACCCATCTAACCCAAAGGCTGTCTTTCCTAGAAGCAATCCACCAGATTTGCTTAAGGATACCCGCAGAATTCATATCAGAAATCCTCCTAATTCCAAGGCCCCCTTCAGCCTTAGGCTTACAAATTCTATCCCAAGAAATGTAATGTACCTTACGATGAAGAGATGGGCCAGCCCATAGAAAATTCGAGAAACTCCAGCTTTGTCTTGAGAGCACCAGGCAAACCAAAGAGTCCTGACCAATAGATATAACACCCCTGAAGGATCGAGATCAACAGTGAAGCCTCCCTGCAAAAGATAAGAGCCGAGCCTTCCATCCATCAAGTCTGCTCCTAACACGATCCAGAATAGAGGTGCAATCAGCAAAAGTTAATTTCCGAGAGACAAGCGGAACACCTATATACCGAATAGGTAATTTGGTATCCACAAAATTCATTAATTCCAAAAGTTGCAGTCTGGCCGTGTGGGTTAGGCCCCTAAAATAATAGAGGACTTAGTCCTGTTGAGTTTCAACCCGAGTAGGTATGAAAATCACCCAGGACCCCCAGCAGGCCGAAATAGAGTCGTGGTGGCTTTCACGAATATCATCAAATCATCAAGCAAAAATAAGGTGAGAGAGATGGGACCTCTTGCACCTGGGGAGAAGAGTGATCCTATTTTCAACCTCCAATTTCCTCATCATAGCCGAGAAGCCTTCCATAGCAATAGTGAATAGGTAAGGAGATATTGGATCCCCCTGCCGAATACCCCTTCCTCCTTTAAAATATCCTGCCGGACTCCCATTCAGTAAAATGGAGAAAGAAGGGGAGTCCACACAAACCTTCACCCAACCAATGAACTGCTGAGGTAAACCCATTCTCTCCATAATCTCAAACAAAAACCTCCTCTTGAGAGAATCATAAGCTTTATGGAGATCGATCTTCAAAACATTGTGGGGCTAGTGCCTTTCTGCTCAATCCCTCGAACCACATCATGGCAAACCAAAATATTCTCTACTATAGACACCTGCCCTTGATGAAAGCGATCGACATCATGACCACCTGCCCAATCACTCCTTGCAGCCTATTGGATAACACTTTGGTAATGATTTTGTAAAAGAGATTGCAAAGGGCTATAGGCCTATATCCCGTAAATGAGGTTACATCTCCTGTCTTAGGGATAAGGCAGATAAAAGTAGCATTAACCGAACTAGGAAGGTAAGACTTCATGAAAAACCACTTTACAGCCAGAGTCAAATCTTCTCCCACAATCTCCCATGAATGCTTGTAAAAGGCTGCTCCAAAACCATCTAGTCCTGGAGCCTTAGAATTCTTAAAAGCAAACACAACCTCCATAATCTCCTTATTAGAGATTCTCCTAGTAAGGCTTTCCTGATGAGCTTGAGACAAACCATGTTGCAAAGGAATAGAGCTAGGAAAGAAACCACTGTCAACCGAATCAGTCCCAAATAATTTCTTATAATAAGAAATAGCTTCTTCCTTAATCTGGTTAGGATTCTTCACAATATCTCCATTCTCCCCTTGAATTTCCATGATGTGCTTCCTATGCTGCCTACAAATCACAGATTTGTAGAAAAAGCTATTATTACCATCCCCCAACTGAATGTGTTTCACCCTTGACTTTTCTTTCAAAAATTTCTCTTCAGTAGCCAAAGCCTCCCAAAGTTTCTTTTTAGCCTGTTTCTCCATCAGCACCAAATTCGGTTCATCAGGGTGCTCACTAAGCTGCCTCTTTTGGGTTTGTTATTTTCTAAAAAGTTTCCTTATCTCTTATTAGACGTGTGGATGGGATGTTGAGGGTCGTGACCTTCGAATCGATACCTATTTCGGCAAATGTTTATTTTCGGCTAAAACCAGATCGTGTGGGTCGTTTCGGGTTATTTGGGGGCATTTCTATACTTTTTTAGGTCTGGGATTCTCTAAAAATTGTCCTTATCTCTTATTATACGTGGGGAAGCGAGATTGAGGATCATGACCTTCGAATCGATACCTATTTTGACATATGTCCATTTTCGATTTAAACCAAACTGGGTGGGTCGTTTGGGGTTATTTAGGGGCATTTGTGTACTTTTTTGGGTTTGGGATTCTTTAAAAAGTGTCATTATCTCTTATTAGAAGTGTGGATGTGATGTTGAGGGTCGTGACCTTCGAATCGATACCTATTTCGATATATGTTCATTTTTGGTTTAAACCAGACCAGGTGGGTCGTTTGGGGTTCTTTGGGGGCATTTCTGTACTTTTTTTGGGTTTGGGATTCTCTAAAAAGTGTCCTTATCTCTTATTAGATGTGTGGATACAATGTTGAGGGTTGTGACCTGCGAATCGGTACCTATTTCGGCATATGTTAATTTTTGGTTTAAATAAGACCGGGTGGGTCATTTGGGGTTATTTGGAGGCATTTCTGTACTTTTTTGGGTTTGGGATTTTCTAAAAAGTTTCCTTATCTCTAATTAGCCGTGTGGATGCGATATTGACGGTCGTGACCTTCAAATCGATACCGATTTCGACATATGTTAATTTTCGGTTTAAACCCGATCGGGTGGGTCGTTTGTGATTATTTGGGGACATTTCTGTACTATTTTGTACCTGGGATTTTTGAAAAGAGTCCTTATCCCTTATTAGACAGGTGGATGCGATGTTGAGGGTCGTGACCTTCAAATCAATACCTATTTCGACATATGTTTATTTTCAATTTAAACCAGACCAGATGGGTCGATTGGGGTTATTTGAGGGTATTTCTGTACTTTTTTGGGTTTGGGATTCTCTAAGAAGTGTCCTTATCTCTTATTAGACGTGTGCATCCGATGTTCATGGTCGTGACCTTCGAATTGATACCTCTTTTGACATATGTTCATTATCTGTTTAAACCAGAGCTGGTGGGTCGTTTGGGGTTATTTGGGGGCATTTCTGTACTTTTTTGGGTGTGGTATTTTTTAAAAAGTGTCCTTATCTCTTATTAGACGTGTGGATGCGATGTTGACGGTCATGACCTTCGAATCGATACCTATTTTCACATATGTTCATTTTCTGGTTAAACTAGACCGGGTGGGTCGTTTGGGGTTATTTGGGGGCGTTTCTGTACTCTTTTGGGTTTGTTATTTTCTAAAAAGTGTCATTATCTCTTATTAGACATGTGGATGCGATGTTGTGGGTCTTGACCTTCGAATCGATACCTATTTCGGTAAATGTTTATTTTCGATTCAAACCAGATTGGGTGGGTCGTTTCGGGTAATTTGGGGGCATTTCGATACTTTTTCGTGTTTGGGATTCTCTAAAAAGTGTACTTTTCTCTTATTAGACGTGTGTATGTGATGTTGAGGGTCGTGACCTTCGAATCAATACCAATTTCGACATATGTTCATTTTTCGTTCAAACCAGAACTGGTGGATCATTTGGGGTTATTTGGGGGCAATTATGTATTTTTTTGGGTTTGGTATTTTCTAAAAAGTGTTCTTATCTCTTATTAGACTTGTGGATGCGATGTTGAGGGTCGTGACCTTCAAATTGATACCTATTTCGGCAAATGTTTATTTTCGGTTAAAACTAGATCGTGTGGGTCGTTTCGGATTATTTGGGGGCATTTCTGTACTTTTTTGGGTTTGGGATTCTCTAAAAATTGTCCTTATATCTTATTACACGTGTGGATGCGATGTTGAGGGTCGTGACCTTCGTATCGATACCTTTTTTTTTTTGATAGTTTTCGTATCGATACCTATTTAGGCATATGTGCATTTTCGGTTTTAACCAGACCAGGTGAGTCGTTTGAGGTTATTTAGGGGCACTTCTGTACTTTTTTGAGTTTCGTATTTTCTAAAAAGTGACCTTATCTCTTATAAGATGTGTGGATGCGATGTTGACGGTCGTGACCTTCGAATCGATACCTATTTCGACATATGGTTATTTTCTGTTTAAACTAGATCAGGTGGGTCGTTTGGGGTTATTTGGGGGTGTTTCAGTACTTTTTTGGGTTTCGTATTTTCTAAAAAGTGTCCTTATCCCTAATTAGACGTCTGGATGCGATGTTGAGAGTCTTGACCTTCGAATCGATACCTATTTCGGTAAATGTACCTTTTCGATTTAAACCAGACCGGGTGGGTCATTTCAGGTCATTTAGGGGAATTTTGGTACTTTTTAGTGTTTGGGATTCTCTAAAAGTGTACTTATTTCTTATTAGACATGTGGATGCGATGTTGACATGTTCATTTTCCGTTTAAACCAGAAGAGTGGGTCGTTTGGGGTTAGTTGGGGGCATTTATGTACTTTTTTGGATTTGGTCTTTTCTAAAAAGTGTCCTTATCTCTTATTAGACGTGTGGATGCGATATTGAGGGTCGAGACCTTCGAATCGATACCTATTTTGACATATGTTCATTATCTATTTAAACTAGACCTGGTGGGTCGTTTGGGGTTATTTGGGGGCATTTTCGTACTTTTTTGGGGTCGATAATTTCTAGAACTGTCCTTATCTCTTATTAGACGTTTTGATGCGATGTTGACGGTCGTGACCTTCGAATCGATACCTATTTTCACATATGTTCATTTTCTCGTTAAACTAGATCGAGTGGGTCGTTTGGGGTTATTTGGCGGTGTTTCAATACATTTTTGGGTTTGGTATTTTCTAAAAAGTGTGCTTATCCCTAATTAGACATGTGGATGCGATGTTGAGAAGTCTTTACCTTCGAATCGATACCTATTTCGGCAAATGAATCTTTTTGGTTTAAACCAGACCAGGTGGGTCATTTCGGTACTTTTTTGTTTCTGGGATTCTCTAAAAAGGGTACTTATCTCTTATTAGACGTGTGGATACGATGTTGAGGGTTGTGACCTTCGAATCGATACCTATTTTGACATGTTCATTTTCTATTTAAACCCGACCGGTTGGGTCGTTTGGGGTTATTTGGGGGCATTTGTGTACTTTTTTTGGGTTTGGGATTCTCTAAAAAGTGTCATTATCTCTTATTTGATGTGTGGATGCGATGTTGAGGGTCGTGACTTTCGAATCGGTACCTATTTCGACATATGTTTATTTTTGGTTTAAATAAGACCAAGTGGGTCATTTGGGGTTATTTGGTGGCATTCTGTACTTTTTTGGGATTGTTATTTTCTAAAAAGTGTCCATATCTCTAATTAGACGTGTGAATGCGATGTTGAGGGTCGTGACCTTCGAATCGATACCTATTTTGACATATGTTAATTTTCGGTTTAAACCAGACTGGGTGGGTCGTTTGTGGTTATTTTGGGACATTTTTGTACTTTTTTGTGCTTGGGATTTTCTAAAAAGAGTCCTTATCCCTTATTAGACGAGTGGATGCGATGTTGAGGGTCGTGACCTTCGAATCGATACCTATTTCGACATATGTTCATTTTCAATTTAAACCAGACCGGGTGGGTCGATTGGGGTTATTTGAGGGCATTTCTGTACTTTTTTGAGTTTGGGATTCTCTGAGAAGTGTCCTTATCTCTTATTAGAAGTGTGGATGCGATGTTGAGGGTCGTGACCTTCGAATTGATACCTATTTCGACATACGTTCATTATCTGTTTAAACTAGAGCTGGTGGGCCGTTTGCGGTTATTTGGGGGCATTTCTGTACTTTTTTGGCTGTGGTATTTTCTAAAAAGTGTCCTTATCTCTTATTAGACGTGTGGATACGATGTTGATGGTCGTGACCTTCGAATCGATACCAATTTTCACATATGTTCATTTTCTGGTTAAACTAGACCGGGTGGGTCGTTTGGGGTTATTTGGGGGCGTTTCTGTACTCTTTTGGGTTTGTTATTTTCTAAAAAGTGTCCTTATCTCTTATTAGACATGTGGATGCGATGTTGTGGGTCTTTACCTCTTAATCGATACCTATTTTGGCAAATGTTTATTTTCGATTTAAACCAGACCGGGTGGGTCGTTTCGGGTAACTTGGGGTAATTTCGATACTTTTTTGTGTTTGGGATTCTCTAAAAAGTGTACTTATCTCTTATTAGACGTGTGGATGTGATGTTGAGGGTCGTGACCTTCGAATCGATACCTATTTTGACATATGTTCATTTTCCGTTTAAACCAGAACTGGTGGGTCGTTTGGGGTTATTTGGGGGCATTTATGTACTTTTTTGGGTTTGGTATTTTCTAAAAAGTGTCCTTATCTCTTATTAAACATGTGGATGCGATGTTGACGGTCTTGACCTTCGAATCGATACCTATTTCGGCAAATGTTTATTTTCGATTTAAACCCGATCGGGTGGGTCGTTTCGGGTAATTTGGGGGCATTTCGGTAATTTTTGTGTTTAGTATTCTCTAAAATGTGTACTTATCTCTTATTAGATTGGTGGATGCTATGTTGATGGTCGTGACCTTCGAATCGATACCTATTTCGACATATGTTCATTTTCGATTTAAACCAGACCTGGTGGGTGGATTGGGGTTATTTGAGGGCATTTCTGTACTTTTTTGAGTTTGGGATTCTCTGAAAAGTGTCCTTATCTCTTATTAGACGTGTGGATGCGATGTTGAGGGTCGTGACCTTCGAATCGATACCTATTTCGACATATGTTCATTATCTGTTTAAACCAGACCTGGTGGGTCGTTTGGGGTTATTTGGGGGCATTTTTGTACTTTTTTGGGTGTGATAATTTCTAGAACTGTCCTTATCTCTTATTAGACGTGTGGATACGATGTTGATGGTCGTGACCTTCGAATCGATACCTATTTTAACATATGTTCATTTTCTGGTTAAACTAGATCAAGTGGGTCGTTGGGGGTTATTTGGGGGCGTTTTTGTACTCTTTTGGGTTTGTTATTTTCTAAAAAGTTTCCTTATCTCTAAATAGACGTGTGGATGCGATATTGAGGGTCGTGACCTTCGAATCGTTACCGATTCCGACATGTTAATTTTCGATTAAAACCCGACCGGGTGGGTCGTCTGCGATTATTTGGGGACATTTCTGTACTATTTTGTACTTGGGATTTTTGAAAAAGAGTCCTTATCCCTTATTAGACAAGTGGATGCGATGTTGAGGGTCGTGACCTTCAAATCGATACCTATTTCGACATATGTTCATTTTCAATTTAAACCAGACCGGGTGGGTCAATTGGGGTTATTTGAGGGCATTTCTGTACTTTTTTGAGTTTGGGATTCTCTGAGAAGTGTCCTTATCTCTTATTAGACGTGTGGATGCGATGTTGAGGGTCGTGACCTTCGAATCGATACCTATTTCGATAAATGTTTATTTTTTATTCAAACCAGATCGGGTTGGTCGTTTCGGGAAATTTGGGGGCATTTCGATACTTTTTTGTGTCTGAGATTTTCTAAAAAGTGTCCTTATCTCTTATTAGACGTGTGGATGTGATGTTGAGGATCGTGACCTTCGAATCGATACCTATTTTCACATATGTTCATTTTCTGGTTAAACTAGACCGGGTGGGTCGTTTGGGGTTATTTGGGGGCGTTTCTGTACTCTTTTGGGTTTGTTATTTTCTAAAAAGTGTCCTTATCTCTTATTAGATGTGTGGATGCGATGTTGAGGGTCGTGACCTTCGAATCGATACCTATTTCAGCAAATGTATTTTTCCGGTTAAAACCAGATAGTGTGGGTCGTTTCGGGTTATTTGGGTGCATTTCTGTACTTTTTTGGGTTTGAGATTCTCTAAAAATTGTCCTTATATCTTATTACACGTGTGGATGCGATGTTGAGGGTTGTGACCTTCGTATCGATACCTTTTTTTTTTTTTTTTTGTTGATAGGTCTCGTAAGGATACCTATTTTGGCATATGTTCATTTTCGGTTTAAACCAGACCAGGTGAGTCATTTGAGGTTATTTCGGGGCATTTCTGTACTTTTTTGAGTTTCGTAATTTCTAAAAAGTGACCTTATCTCTTATAAGATGTGTGGATGCGATGTTGACGGTCGTGACCTTCGAATCGATACCTATTTCGACATATGTTCATTTTCTGTTTAAACTAGACCGGGTGGGTAGTTTCGGGTTATTTTGGGGGTATTTTAGTACTTTTTTGGGTTTCGTATTTTCTAAAAAGTGTCCGTATCCCTAATTAGATGTCTGGATGCGATGTTGAGAGTCTTGACCTTCGAATCGATACCTATTTCGGCAAATGTATCATTTCGATTTAAACCAGACCGGGTGGGTCATTTCAGGTTATTTAGGAGAATTTTTGGTACTTTTTAGTGTTTGGGATTCTCTAAAAGTGTACTTATTTCTTATTAGACGTGTGGATGCGATGTTGACATATTCATTTTCCGTTTAAACCAGAAGAGTGGGTCGTTTGGGGTTGGTTGGGGGCATTTATGTACTTTTTTGGATTTGGTCTTTTCTAAAAAGTGTCCTTATCTCTTATTAGACGTGTGGATGCGATGTTGAGGGTCGAGAGCTTCGAATCGATACCTATTTTGACATATGTTCATTACCTGTTTAAACCAGACCTGGTGGGTCATTTGGGGTTATTTGGGGGCATTTCCGTACTTTTTTGGGTGTGGTAATTTCTAGAACTGTCCTTATCTCTTATTAGACGTTTTGATGCGATGTTGACGGTCGTGACTTTCGAATCGATACCTATTTTCACATATGTTCATTTTCTGGTTAAACTAGATCGAGTGGGTCGTTTGGGGTTATTTGGGGGTGTTTCAATACATTTTTGGGTTTGGTATTTTCTAAAAAGTGTGCCTATCCCTAATTAGACGTGTGGATGCGATGTTGAGAAGTCTTTACCTTCGATTCGATACCTATTTCGGCAAATGTATCCTTTCGATTTAAACAAGACCAGGTGGGTCATTTCGGGTTATTTAGGGGCATTTTAGTACTTTTTTGTTTTTGGGATTCTCTGAAAAGGGTACTTATCTCTTATTAAACGTGTGGATACGATGTTGAGGGTCGTAACCTTCGAATCGATATTTTGACATGTTCATTTTCCGTTTAAACCCTACCGGTTGGGTCGTTTGGGGTTATTGGGGTGCATTTCTATACTTTTTTGGGTTTGGGATTCTCTAAAAAGTGTCATTATCTCTTATTTGATGTGTGGATGCGATGTTGAGGGTCGTGACCTTCGAATCGATACCTATTTCGACATATGTTCATTTTCGGTTTAAATAAGGCTAAGTGGGTCATTTGGGGGCATACTGTACTTTTTTGGGATTGGGATTTTCTAAAAAGTGTCCATATCTCTAATTAGACGTGTGGATGCGATGTTGAGGGTCGTGACCTTCGAATCGATACCTATTTTGACATATCTTAATTTTCAGTTTAAACCAGACTAGGTGGGTCGTTTGTGGTTATTTTGGGACATTTTTGTACTTTTTTGTGCTTGGGATTTTCTAAAAAGAGCCCTTATCCCTTATTCGACGAGTGGATGCGATGTTGAGGGTCGTGACCTTCGAATCGATACCTATTTCGACATATGTTCATTTTCAATTTAAACCAAATCGGGTGGGTCGATTGGGGTTATTTGAGGGTATTTCTGTACTTTTTTGAGTTTGGGATTCTCTGAGAAGTGTCCTTATCTTTTATTAGACGGGTGGATGCGATGTTGAGGGTCGTGACCTTCGAATTGATACCTATTTCGACATATGTTCATTATCTGTTTAAACTAGAGCTGGTGGGTCGTTTGCGGTTATTTGGGGGCATTTCTGTACTTTTTTAGGTGTGGTATTTTCTAAAAAGTGTCCTTATCTCTTATTAGACGTGTGGATACGATGTTGACGGTCGTGACCTTCGAATTGATACCAATTTTCATATATGTTCATTTTCTGGTTAAACTAGATCGAGTGGGTCATTTGGGGTTATTTGGGGGCGTTTCTGTACTCTTTTGGGTCTGTTATTTTCTAAAAAGTGTCCTTATCTCTTATTAGACATGTGGATGCGATGTTGTGGGTCTTTACCTCTTAATCGATATCTATTTCGGCAAATGTTTATTTTCGATTTAAACCAGACCGGGTGGGTCGTTTCGGGTTATTTGGGGGCATTTCGATACTTTTTTGTGTTTGGGATTCTCTAAAAAGTGTACTTATCTCTTATTAGACGTGTGGATGTGATGTTGAGGGTCGTGACCTTCGAATCGATACCTATTTCGACATATGTTTATTTTCTGTTTAAACCGGAACAGGTGGGTCTTTTGGGGTTATTTGGGGGCATTTATGTACTTTTTGGGTTTGGTATTTTCTAAAAAGTGTCCTTATCTCTTATTAGACGTGTGGATGCGATGTTGAGGGTCATGACCTTCGAATCGATACCTATTTCGGTAAATGTTTATTTTCAGTTAAAACTAGATTGTGTGGCTCGTTTCGAGTTATTTGGGGGCATTTCTGTACTTTTTTGGGTTTAGGATTCTCTAAAAATTGTCCTTATATCTTATTACATGTGTGGATGCGATGTTGAGGGTCGTGACCTTCGTATCGATTCCTATTTCGGCATATGTTCATTTTTGGTTTAAACCAGACCAGGTAAGTTGTTTGAGGTTATTTAGGGGCATTTCTGTACTTTTTTGAGTTTCGTATTTTCTAAAAAGTGACCTTATCTCTTATTAGACGTGTGGATGCGATGTTGACGGTCGTGACCTTCGAATCGATACCTATTTCGACATATGTTCATTTTCTGTTTAAACTAGACCGGGTGGGTCGATTGGGGTTAGTTGGGGGGTGTTTCAGTACTTTTTTGGGTTTCGTATTTTCTAAAAAGTGTCCTTATCCCTAATTATACGTGTGGATACGATGTTGAGAGTCTTGACCTTCGAATCGATACCTATTTCGGCAAATGTATCTTTTCGGTTTAAACCAGACCAGGTGGGTCATTTCCGGTTATTTAGGGGAATTTCGGTACTTTTTAGTGTTTGGGATTCTCTAAAAGTGTACTTATTTCTTATTAGACGTGTGGATGCGATGTCGACATGTTCATTTTCCGTTTAAACCAGAACGAGTGGGTCGTTTGGGGTTAGTTGGGAGCATTTATGTCCTTTTTTTTATTTGGCCTTTTCTAAAAAGTATCCTTATTTCTTATTAGACGTGTGGATGCGATGTTGAGGGTCGAGACCTTTGAATCGATACCTATTTTGACATATGTTCGTTATCTGTTAAAACCAGACCTGGTGGGTCATTTGGAGTTATTTGGGGGGCATTTCTATACTTTTTTGGGTGTGGCAATTTCTAGAACTGTCCTTATCTCTTATTAGACGTGTGGATCCGATGTTGATAGTCATGACCTTCGAGTCGATACCTATTTTCACATATGTTCATTTTCTGATTAAACTAGATCGAGTGGGTCGTTTGGGGTTTTTTTGGGGGTGTTTCAATACTTTTTTTGGTTCGGTATTTTCTAAAAAGTGTGCTTATCCCTAATTAGACGTGTGGATGCGATGTTGAGAAGTCTTTACGTTCGAATCGATACCTATTTCGGCAAATGTATCCTTTCGGTTTAAACCAGACCAGGTGGGTCATTTCGGGTTATTTAGGGGCATTTTGGTACTTTTTTGTTTTTGGGATTCTCTGAAAAGGGTAATTATCTCTTATTAGACGTGTGGATACGATGTTGAGGGTCGTGACCTTCGAATCGATACCTATTTTGACATATGCTCATTTTTCGTTTAAACCAGAATAGGTGGGTCGTTTGGGGTTATTTGGGGGTATTTATGTATTTTTTGGGTTTGGTATTTTCTAAAAAGTGTCCTCATCACTTATTAGATGTGTGGATGCGATGTTGAGGGTCGTGACCTTCGTTACGATACCTATTTTGGCATATGTTCATTTTCGATTTAAACCAAGCCAGGTGAGTCGTTTGAGGTTATTTAGGGGCATTTCTGTACTTTTTGGGGTTTCATATTTTCTAAAAAGTGACCTTATCTCTTATTAGACGTGTGGATGCAATGTTGACAGTCGTGACCTTCGAATCGATACCTATTTCGACATATGTTCATTTTCTGTTTAAACTAGATCGGGTGGGTCGTTTGTGGTTATTTGGGGGTGTTTCAGTACTTTTTTGGGTTTCGTACTTTCTAAAAAGTGTCCTTATCCCTAATTAGAGGTGCGGATGCAATGTTGAGATTCTTGACCTTCGAATCGATACCTATTTCGACAAATGTATCTTTTCTGTTTAAACCAGACCGGGTGGGTCATTTCAGGTTATTTAGGGGAATTTTGGTACTTTTTTGTGTTTGGGATTCTCTAAAAGTGTACTTATTTCTTATTAGACATGTAGATGCGATGTTGAGGGTCGTGACCTTCGAATCGATACCTATTTTGACATATGCTCATTTTTCGTTTAAACCAGAATAGGTGGGTCGTTTGGGGTTATTTGGGGGTATTTATGTATTTTTTGGGTTTGGTATTTTCTAAAAAGTGTCCTCATCTCTTATTAGATGTGTGGATGTGATGTTGAGGGTCGTGACCTTCGTTACGATACCTATTTTGGCATATGTTCATTTTCGATTTAAACCAAACCAGGTGAGTCGTTTGAGGTTATTTAGGGGCATTTCTGTACTTTTTGGGGTTTCATATTTTCTAAAAAGTGACCTTATCTCTTATTAGACGTGTGGATGCAATGTTGACAGTCGTGACCTTCGAATCGATACCTATTTCGACATATGTTCATTTTCTGTTTAAACTAGATCGGGTGGGTCGTTTGTGGTTATTTGGGGGTGTTTCAGTACTTTTTTGGGTTTCGTACTTTCTAAAAAGTGTCCTTATCCCTAATTAGATGTGCGGATGCAATGTTGAGATTCTTGACCTTCGAATCGATACCTATTTCGACAAATGTATCTTTTCTGTTTAAACCAGACCGGGTGGGTCATTTCAGGTTATTTAGGGGAATTTTGGTACTTTTTTGTGTTTGGGATTCTCTAAAAGTGTACTTATTTCTTATTAGACATGTAGATGCGATGTTGAGGGTCGTGACCTTCAAATCGATACCTATTTTGACATGTTCATTTTCCGTTTAAACCAGAACGAGTGGGTCGTTTGGGGTTAGTTGGGGGCATTTATGTACTTTTTTGGATTTGGTCTTTTCTAAAAAGTGTCCTTATCTCTTATTAGACGTGTGGATGTGATGTTGAGGGTCGTGACCTTCGAATCGATACCTATTTTGACATGTTCATTTTTCGTTTAAACCAGAACGAGTGGGTCGTTTGGGGTTAGTTAGGGGTATTTATGTCATTTTTTGGATTTGGTCTTTTCTAAAAAGTGTCCTTATCTCTTATTAGACGTGTGGATGTGATGTTGGGGGTCGTGACCTTCGAATCGATACCTATTTTGACATATGTTCATTATCGGTTTAAACCAAACTTGGTGGGTCGTTTGGGGTTATTTGGGGGCATTTCTATACTTTTTTGGGTGTGGTAATTTCTAGAACTGTCCTTATCTCTTATTAGACATGTGGATACGATGTTGACGGTCGTGACCTTCGAATCGATACCTATTTTCACATATGTTCATTTTCTGGTTAAACTAGATCAAGTGGGTCGTTTGGGGTTATTTGGGGGTGTTTAAATACTTTTTTGGGTTTGGTATTTTCTAAAAAGTGTGCTTATCCCTAATTAGACGTGTGGATGCGATGTTGAGGGTCTTTACCTTCGAATCGATACCTATTTCGGCAAATGTATCTTTTCGGTTTAAACCAGACCAGGTGGGTCATTTCAGGTTATTTAGGGGCATTTCAGTACTTTTTTGTTTTTCGGATTCTCTAAAAAGGGTACTTATCTCTTATTAGACGTGTGGATGCGATGTTGAGGGTCGTGACCTTCGAATCGATACCTATTTCGACATATGTTCATTTTCGGTTTAAATAAGACCAAGTGGGTCATTTGGGGGCATTCTGTACTTTTTGGGGTTTGGGATTTTCTAAAAAGTGTCCTGATCTCTAATTAGATGTGTGGATGCGATGTTGAGGGTCGTGACCTTCGAATCGATACCTATTTTGACATATGTTAATTTTCAATTTTGAACCAGACTGGGTGGGTCGTTTGTGGTTGTTTGGGGACATTTTTGTACTTTTTTGTGCTTGGGATTTTCTAAAAAGAGCCCTTATCCCTTATTGGATGAGTGGATGTGATGTTGAGGGCTGTGACCTTCGAATCGATACCTATTTTGACATATGTTAATTTTCGATTTAAACCAGACTGGGTGGGTCGATTGGGGTTATTTTAGGGCATTTCTGTACTTTTTTGAGGTTGGGATTCTCTGAAAAGTGTCCTTATCTCTTATTAGACATGTGGATACGATGTTGAGGGTCGTGACCTTCGAATCGATATCTATTTTGACATATGTTCATTATCTGTTTAAACCAGACCTGGTGGGTCATTTGGGGTTATTTAGGGACAATTCTGTACTTTTTTGGGTGTGGTATTTTCTAAAAGGTGTCCTTATCTCTTATTAGACGTGTGGATGTGATGTTGATGGTCGTGGCCTTCGAATCTATACCTATTTTGACATATGTTCATTTTCTGGTTAAACTAGACCGAGTGGGTCGTTTGGTGTTATTTGGGGACGTTTCTGTACTCTTTTGGGTTTCGTATTTTCTCAAAAGTGTCCTTATCTCTTATTAGACATGTGGATAAGATGTTGAGGGTCTTGACCTTCGAATCGATACCTATTTCGGCAAATGTTTATTTTCGATTTAAACCAGATCGGGTTGGTCGTTTTGGGGTATTTGGGGGCATTTTGGTACTTTTTTGTGTTTGGGATTCTCTAAAAAGTGTACTTATCTCTTATTAGACTTGTGGATGTGATGTTGAGGGTCGTGACCTTCGAGTCGATACCTATTTCGACATATGTTCATTTTCTGTTTAAACCAGAACAGGTGGGTCGTTTGGGGTTATTTGAGGGCATTTATGTACTTTTTTGTGTTTGGTATTTTCTAAAAAGTATCCTTATCTCTTGTTAGACGTGTGGATGCGATGTTGAGGGTCGTGACCTTCGAATCGATACCTTTTTTTTTTTATAAGTAATTTGTGTATGTATAGAAGAAGAAAAAAGAAAGACACAAGAGAAGGGAGCCTACTATCACCGCTTAGACAGACCTAAGGAGGAGAAAGAGGCCCCACACCCCTGAGGACAAACCCCCGAGGACATACAAGGAGAACCACCCAAACCCACATACAGAGGTAATTGGGCCTTACCAACAGAATCATCATGAATCAGCCGCATCAGGTCCTCATGAAACTCTTGAGGATGCATAATAGTTTCCCCATCCCCACTGTTTATGGAAGCAATAAAGTCTGACGGTTGGTTCAGTTCATTATCTGGTTAAACCAGACCGGGTGGGTCGTTTGAGGTTATTTAGGGGCATTTCTATACTTTTTTGGGTTTGGTATTTTCTAAAAAGTGTCCTTGTCTCTTATTAGACGTGTGGATGCGATGTTGAGGGTTGTGACCTTCGAATCGATACCTATTTTGATATATGTTCATTATCTGTTTAAACCAGGCAGGGTGGGTCGTTTGGGTTTTTTTGGGGCCATTTCTGTACTTTTTTGGGTGTGGTATTTTCGAAAAAGTTTCCTTATCTCTTATTAGACGCGTGGATGCGACGTTGGGAGACCTGACCTTCGAATCGATACAGATTTGGCCATATGTTCATTTTCGGTTTGAACCAGACCGGGTGGGTCGTTTTGGGTTATTTGGGGGCATTTTTGTACTTTTTTGGCTTTGGGATTTTCTAAAAAGTGTCCTTATCTCTTATTAGACGTGTG
This sequence comes from Telopea speciosissima, assembly GCF_018873765.1. Classification (NCBI taxonomy): domain Eukaryota; kingdom Viridiplantae; phylum Streptophyta; class Magnoliopsida; order Proteales; family Proteaceae; genus Telopea; species Telopea speciosissima. The sequence goes on from NW_025317517.1 coordinate 18,504, forward strand.
GATACGATGTTGAGGGTTGTCACCTTTGAATCGATACCTATTTTCACATATGTTCATTTTCGGTTTAAACCAGACAGGGTGGGTCGTTTGGGGTTATTTGGGGGTATTTCTGTACATTTTTGGGTTTGGGATTCTCTAAAAAGTGTCCATATCTCTTATTAGACGTGTGGATGCGATGTTGAGGGTTGTGGCCTGTGAATCGATACCTATTTCGACATATGTTCATTTTCAATTTAAACCAGACCGGGTGGGTCATTTGGGGTTATTTGGGTGCATTTCTGTTATTTTTTTGGTTTGGGATTCCCTAAAAATTGTCCTTATCTCTTATTAGACATGGGGATACGATGTTGAGGGTCGTGACCTTCGAATCGATACCTATTTTGACATATGTTCATTTTCTGTTTAAACTAGATCGGGTGGGTCATTTGGGATTATTTGGAGGTGTTTCAGTACTTTTTTGGGTTTGGTATTTTCTAAAAAGTGTCCTTATCCATTATTAGACGTGTGGATGCGATGTTGAGGGTCTTGACCTTCGAATCGATATCAATTTCGACAAATGTATCTTTTCGGTTTAAACCAGACTGGGTGGGCCATTTTGGGTTATTTAGGGTCATTTTGGTAAATTTTTGTGTGTGGGATTCTCAAAAAAGTGTACTTATCTCTTATTAGACGTGTGGATACGATGTTGAGGGTCGTGACATCGGTATGTTTGGTATTTTCTAAAAAGTGTTTAGGGGCATTTCTATACTTTTTTGGGTTTGGTATTTTCTAAAAAGTATCCTTATCTCTTATTAGACGTGTGGTTGCGATGTTGAGGGTCGTGACCATCGAAACGATTCCGATGTCAATATATGTTCATTATCTGTTTAAACCAAACCGGGTGGGTCGTTTGGGGTTTTTTGGGGGCATTTCTGTACTTTTTTGGGTGTGGTATCTTCTAAAAAGTTTCCTTATCTCTTATTAGACGTGTGGATGCGATGTTGAGGGACCTGACCTTTGAATCGATACATATTTGGACATATGTTCATTTCCGATTTAAACCCGACCGGGTGGATCGTTTTGGGTTATTTGGGGGCATTTCTATACTTTTTTGGGTTTGGGATCCTCTAAAAAGAGTCCTTAACTCTTATTAGACATCTAGATGGGTTGTAGAGGGTCATGACCTTCGAATCAATACCTATTTCAGCATATGTTCATTTTCGGTTTGAAACCAAACTGGGTGGGTCGTTTGGGGTTACTTGGCGGCATTTTTATACTTTTTTGGCTTTGGGATTTTCTAAAACGTGTCCTTGTCTCTTATTAGACGTGTGGATGCGATGTTGAGGGTCGTCACCTTTGAATCGATACCTATTTTCACATATGTTCATTTTCGGTTTAAACCAGCTAAGGTGGGTCGTTTGGGGTTATTTGGGGGTATTTCTGTACATTTTTGGGTTTGGGATTCTCTAAAAAGTGTCCATATCTCTTATTAGACGTGTGGATGCGATGTTGAGGGTTGTGACCTGCGAATTGATACCTATTTCGACATATGTTCATTTTCAGTTTAAATCAGATCGGGTGGGACATTTGGGGTTATTTGGGGGCATTTCTGTTATTTTTTTGGTTTGGGATTCCCTAAAAACTATCCTTATCTCTTATTAGATGTGTGGATACGATGTTGAGGGTCGTGACCTTCGAATCGATACCTATTTTGACATATGTTCATTTTCTATTTAAACTAGACCGGGTGGGTCATTTGGGGTTATTTGGGGGTGTTTCAGTACTTTTTTGGGTTTGGTATTTTCTAAAAAGTGTCCTTATCCCTCATTAGACGTGTGGATGCGATGTTGAGAGTCTTGACCTTCGAATCAATACCTATTTCGGCAAATGTATCATTTCGATTTAAACCAGACCGGGTGGGTCATTTCAGGTTATTTAGGAGAATTTTTGGTACTTTTTAGTGTTTGGGATTCTCTAAAAGTGTACTTACTTCTTATTAGACGTGTGGATGCGTTGTTGAGGGTCGTGACCTTCGAATCGATACCTATTTCGACATGTTCATTTTCCGTTCAAACCAGAACGGGTGGGTCGTTTGGGGTTAGTTGGGGGCATTTATGTACTTTTTTGGCTTTGGTATTTTCTAAAAAGTGTCCTTGTCTCTTATTAGTCATGTGGATGCGATGTTGAGGGTCGTGACCTGCGAATCGATACCTATTTCGGCATACGTTCATTTTTTATTTATACCAGACCAGGTGGGTCGTTTGGGGTTATTTAGGGGCATTTCTGTACTTTTTTGGGTTTGCTATTTTCTAAAAAGTGTCCTTATCTCTTATTAGACGTGTGGTTGCGATGTTGAGGGTCGTGACCTTCGAATCGATACCTATTTTGACATGTTCATTTTTCGTTCAAACCAGAACGGATGGGTCGTTTGGGGTTAGTTGGGGGCATTTATGTACTTTTTTGGCTTTGGTATTTTCTAAAAAGTGTCCTTGTCTCTTATTAGTCATGTGGATGCGATGTTGAGGGTCGTGACCTTCGAATCGATACCTATTTTGGCATACGTTCAATTTTTATTTAAACCAGACCAGGTAGGTCATTTGGGGTTATTTAGGGGCATTTCTGTACTTTTTTGGGTTTGCTATTTTCTAAAAAGTGTCCTTATCTCTTATTAGACATGTGGTTGCGATGTTGAGGGTCGTGACCTTCGAATCGATACCGATTTCGATATATGTTCATTATCTGTTTAAAACAGACCGAGTGGGTCGTTTGGGGTTTTTTGGGGGCATTTCTGTACTTTTTTGGGTGTGGTATCTTCTAAAAAGTTTCCTTATCTCTTATTAGACGTGTGGATGCGATGTTGAGGGACCTGACCTTTGAATCGATACATATTTGGACATATGTTCATTTTCGATTTAAACCCGACCGGGTGGATCGTTTTGGGTTATTTGGGGGCATTTCTATATTTTTTTGGGTTTGGAATCCTCTAAAAAGAGTCCTTAACTCTTATTAGACATCTAGATAGGTTGTAGAGGGTCATGACCTTGGAATCAATACCTATTTTAGCATATGTTCATTTTCGGTTTGAACCAGACCGGGTGGGTCGTTTGGGGTTACTTGGGGGCATTTTTGTACTTTTTTGGCTTTGGGATTTTCTAAAAAGTGTCCTTATCTCTTATTAGACGTGTGGATGCGATGTTGAGGGTCGTCACCTTTGAATCGATACCTATTTTCACATATGTTACATTTTGATTTAAACCAGACAGGGTGGGTCGTTTGGGGTTATTTGGGTGTATTTCTGTACATTTTTGGGTTTGGGATTCTCTAAAAAGTGTCCATATCTGTTATTAGACGTGTGGATGCGATGTTGAGGGTTGTGACCTGTGAATCGATACCTATTTCGACATATGTTCATTTTCAGTTTAAACCAGACCGGGTGGGTCATTTGGGGTTATTTGGGGGCATTTCTGTTATTTTTTTGGTTTGGGATTCTCTAAAAATTGTCCTTATCTCTTATTCAACGTGTGGATGCGATGTTGAGGGTCGTGACTTTCGAATCGATACCTATTTCGGCATATGTTCATTTTCGATTTAGACATGACCTGGTGGGTTGTTTGAGGTTATTTGGGGGCATTTCTGTACTTTTTTGGGTTTGGTATTTTCTAAAAAGTATCCTTATCATTTATTAAACATGTGGATACGATGTTGAGGGTCATGACCTTCGAATCAATACCTATTTTGGCATATGTTCATTTTCGATTTAAACCAGACCGGGTGGGTTTTTTGGGGTTATTTTGAGGCATTTGTGTACTTTTTTGGGTTTTGGATTTTCAAAAAGTGTCCTTATCTCTTATTAGATGTGTGGATGCGATGTTGAGGGTCTTGACCTTCGAATCGATACCTATTTCGACATATGTTCATTTTCGGTTTAAACTAGACCGGGTGGGTCGTTTGGGGTTCTTAGGGGGCATTTCTGTACTTTTTTGTATTTGGGATTCTTTAAAAAATGCCCTTATCTCTTATTAGATGTGTTGATGCGATGTTGAGGGTTGTGACCTGCGAATCGATACCTATTTCGACACATGTTCATTTTCGATTTAAATAAGACCAGGTGGGTCATTTGGGGTTATTTGGGTCATGAGGTTCGAATCGATACCTATTTTGACTTATGTTAATTTTTGGTTTAAACCAGACTGGGTGGGTCGTTTGCGATTATTTGGGGGCATTTCTGTACTTTTTTGTCCTTGTGATTTTCTAAAAAGAATCCTTATCCCATATTAGACTTGTGGATGTGATGTTGAGGGTCATGACCGTCGAATCGATACGTATTTCGACATATGTTCATTTTCGGTCTGAACCAGACCGGGTGGGTCGTTTGGAGTTATTTGGGGGCATTTATGTACTTTTTTGGGTTTGGAATTTTTTAAAAAGTTTCCTTATCTTTTATTTGTAGTGTGGATGCGATGCTGAGGGTTGTCACCTTTGAATCGATACCTATTTCGACATATGTTCATTTTTGGTTTAATCCAGATAGGGTTGGTCGTTCGGGGTTACTTGGGGACATTTCTGTACGTTTTTGGGTTTGGGATTATCTAAAAAGCGTCCTTACCTCTTATTAGTCGTGTGGATGCGATGTTGAGGGTTGTGACCTGCGAATCGATACCTATTTCGACATATGTTCATTTTCGATTAAAATCAAACCAGGTGTGTAGTTTGGGGTGATTTGGGGGCATTTCTATACTTTTTGGGGTTTGGGATTTTCTAAAAAGTGTCCTTATCTCTAATTAGACAAGTGGAAGAGATGTTAAGGGTCGTGACCTTCGACTCGACACCTATTTCGACATATGTACATTTTTCGTTTAAACAGGAACAGGTGAGTAGTTTGGGGTTATTAGGGGGAATTTATGTCTTTTTTTGGGCTTGGAATTTTCTAAAAAGTGTCCTTATCTCTTATTAGACATGTGGAAGTGATGTTGAGGGTCGTGACCTTCGAATCGATATCTATTTTGGCATATGTTCATTTTCGGTTTAAGCTAGACCGGGTCATTTTTGGTTTAATCCAGACAGGGTTGGTCATTTGGGGTTACTTGGGGGCATTTCTGTACGTTTTTGGGTTTGGGATTCTCTAAAAAGCGTCCTTACCTCTTATTAGTCGTGTGGATGCGATGTTGAGGGTTATGACCTGCGTATCGATACCTATTTGAACATATGTTCATTTTCGTTTAAAATCAGACCAGGTGAGTAGTTTGGGGTGATTTGGGCGCATTTCTGTACTTTTTGGGGTTTGGGATTATCTAAAAAGTGTCCTTATCTCTAATTAGACGTGTGGAAGAGATGTTAAGGGTCGTGACCTTCGACTCGACACCTATTTCGACATATGTACATTTTTCGTTTAAACTGGAACAGGTGAGTAGTTTGGGGTTATTAGGGGGCATTTATGTCTTTTTTTGGGTTTGGAATTTTCTAAAAAGTGTCCTTATCTCTTATTAGACATGTGGATGTGATGTTGAGGGTCGTGACCTTCGAATCGATACCTATTTCGGCATATGTTCATTTTCGATTTAAGCTAAACCGGGTCATTTTTGGTTTAATCCAGACAGGGTTGGTCATTTGGGGTTACTTGGGGGCATTTCTGTACGTTTTTGGGTTTGGGATTCTCTAAAAAGCGTCCTTACCTCTTATTAGTCGTGTGGATGCGATGTTGAGAGTCGTGACTTTCGAATCGACACCTATTTCGACATATGTACATTTTCCATTTAAACCGGAACAGGTGGGTTGTTTGGGGTTATTAGGGGGCATTTATGTCTTTTTTTGGGCTTGGAATTTTCTAAAAAGTGTCATTATCTCTTATTAGACATGTGGATGTGATGTTGAGGGTCGTGACCTTCGAATCGATCCCTATTTTGGCATATGTTCATTTTCGGTTTAAGCTAGACCAGGTGGGTCGTTTGGGTTTATTTAGGGGCATTTCTGTACTTTTTTGGGTTTGGTATTTTCTTAAAAGTGTCCTTATCTCTTAATAGACATGTCAATGCGATCTTAAGGGTCGTGACCTGAATCGATACCTATTTCGACATATGTTCATTATCTGTTTAAACCAGATCGGGTGGGTCGATTGGGGTTATTTGGGGGTATTTCTATGCTTTTTGGGTGTGGTATTTTCTAAAAAGTTTCATTATCTCTTATTAGACGTGTGGATGCGATGTTGAGGGTCCTGATCTTCAAATCGATACCTATTTTGGTAAATATTTATTTTCGATTTAAACCAGATCGGGTGGGTCGTTTTGGGTTATTTGGGGGCATTTATGTATTTTTTTGGGTTTGGGATTCTCTAAAAAGTGTCATGATCTCTTATTAGACGTGTGGAAGCGATGTTGAGGGTCGTGACCTTCGAATCGATACCTATTTCGGCATATGTTCATTTTCGGTTTAAACCAGACCGGGTGGGTCGTTTGAGGTTATTTAGGGGCATTTCTGTACTTTTTTTGGTTTGGTATTTTCTAAAAAGTGTCCTTATCTCTTATTAGACGTGTGGATGCGATGTTGAGGATCGTGTCCTTCGAATCGATACCTATTTTGATATATGTTCATTATCTGTTAAAACCAGACCTGGTGGATCGTTTGGGGTTATTTAGGGGCATTTCTACACTTTTTTGGGTGTGATATTTTCTAAAAAGTTTCCTTATCTCTTATTAGACGTGTGGATGAGATGTTGAGGGTCCTGACCTTTGAATCAATACATATTTGGACGTGTTCATTTTAGGTTTAAAATAGACCGGGTGGGTCGTTTCGGGTTATTTGAGGGCATTTCTGTACTTTTTTGGATTTTCTAAATAGTATCATTATGTCTTATTAGACGTGTGGATGCAATGTTGAGGGTCGTCACCTTTGAATCGATACCTACTTCGACATATGTTTATTTTCAATTTAAACCAGACAGGGTGGGTCGTTTTGGATTATTTGGGGGCATTTCTGTATGTTTTTGGGTTTGGGATTCTCTAAAAAGTGGCCTTATCTCTTATTAGCTGTGTGGATACGATGTTGAGGGTTGTGACCTGCGAATCGGTACCTATTTTGACATATGTTCATTTTCGGTTTAAATCGGATCAGGTGAGTAGTTTGGGGTGATTTGGGGGCATTTCTGTACTTTTTTGGGTTTGGGATTCTCTAAAATGTGTCCTTATCTCTAATTATAGATGTGGAAGCGATGTTGAGCATCGTGACTTTCGAATCGATACCTATTTTGACATATGTTAATTTTCTATTTAAACTAGACGGACTGGGACGTTTGGGGTTATTTGGGGGCATTTCTATACTTTTTTGGGTTTGAGATTCTCTAATAAATGTCCTTATCTCTTATTAGATATGTGGATGCGATGTTTAGGGTCGTGACCTTGGAATCGATACCTATTTTGGCATATGTTTATTTTTTATTTAAACTAGACCAGGTGGGTAGTTTGAGGTTATTTAGGGGCATTTTTGTACTTTTTTGGGTTTGGGAATCTCTAAAATGTGTCCTTATCTCTAATTAGATATGTGTAAGCGATGTTGAGCGTCGTGACCTTCGAATCGATACCTATTTCGACATATGTTAATTTTCAGTTTAAACCAGACAGAGTGGGTCGTTTGGGGTTATTTTGGGGTATTTCTGTACATTTTTGGGTTTGGGATTCTCTAAAATGTTTCCATATCTCTTATTAGACGAGTGGAGGCGATGTTGAGGGTTGTGACATGCGAATTGATACCTATTTTGACATATGTTCATTTTCAATTTAAACCAGACCAGGTGGGTCGTGTAGGGTTATTTGGGGGTATTTCCGTACTTTTTTGGGTTTGGGATTTTTTAAAAAGTGTCCTTATCTCTAATTAGACGCGTGGATGCAATGTTGAGGGTCGTGACCTTCGAATCGATACCTATTTCGACATATGTTCATTTCTCGTTTAAACTAGAACGGGGGGACGTTTGGGGTTATTTGGGGGCATTTATGTACAATTTTGGGTTTGGAATTTTCTAAAAAGGGTCATTATCTCGTATTGGACGTGTGGAGCAATGTTGGGGGTCGTGACCTTCGAATCGATACCTATTTCGACATATGTTTATTTTCGTTTTAAACCAGACCGGGTGGGTCGTTTGGGGTTATTTGAGAGCATTTTTGTGCTTTTTTGAGTTTGGGATTCTCTAAAAATGGTCCTTAACTCTTATTTGACGTGTGGATGCGATGTTGAGGGTCGTGACCTTCGAATCGATACGTATTTTGACATATGTTCATTTTCGGTCTGAACCAGACCGGGTGGGTCATTTGGAGTTATTTAGGGGCATTTCTGTACTTTTTTGGGTTTGGGATTTTTTAAAATCTGCCCTTATCTCTAATTAGATGCGTGGATGCAATGTTGAGGGTTGTGACTTTCGAATCGATACCTATTTCGATATATGTTTATTTTCCGTTTAAACCAAAACGGGGGGGACGTTTGGGGTTATTTGGGGGCATTTATGTACTGTTTTGGGTTTGGAATTTTCTGAAAAGGGTCCTTATCTCTTATTGGACGTTTGGAAGCAATGTTGAGGGTCGTGACCTTCGAATCGATACCTATTTTGAAATATGTGTATTTTGATTTTAAACCAGACCGGGTGGGTCATTTGGGGTTATTTGAGGGAATTTTTGTACTTTTTTAAGTTTGGGATTCTCTAAAAAGTGTCCTTATCTCTTATTAGACGTGTGGATGCAATGTTGAGGGTCGTCACATTTGAATCGATACCTATTTTGACATATGTTCAATTTCATTTTGAACCAGACAGGTTGGGTCGTTTGGGGTTATTTGGGGGCATTTCTATACGTTTTTGGGTTCGGAATTCTCTAAAAAGTGTCCTTACCTCTTATTAGGCGTGTGGATGCGATGTTGAAGGTTGTCACCTGCGAATCGATACCTATTTTGACATATGTTAATTTTTTGTTTAAATCAGACCAGGTGAGTAGTTTGGGGTGATTTGGGGGCATTTCTGAACTTTTTTGGGTTTGGGATTTTCTAAAAAGTGTCATATCTCTAATTAGACATGTGGAAGCGATGTTGAGGGTCGTGACTTTCAAATCGATACCTATTTCGACATATGTTCATTTTCCATTTAAATCGAAGTGGGTGGGCCATTTGTGGTTATTTGGGGGCATTTATGTACTTTTTTGGGTTTGGTAATTTATAAAAAGTGTCCTTATCTCTTATTAGTCGTGTGGATGCGATGTTGGGGGTTGTGACCTTCAAATCGATACCTATTTTGGCATATGTTCATTTTCGGTTTAAACCGGACCAGGTGGGTCGTTTTGGGTTATTTGGCAGCATTTTTGTACTTTTTTGGGTTTGGGATTCTCTAAAAAGTGTCGTTCTCTCTTATTAGATGTGTGGATGCGATATTGAGAGTCGTGACCTTCGATTCGATACCTATTTCGATATATGTTCATTTTCGATTATAACCAGACTGGGTGGGTCGTTTGGGGTTATGTGGGGGCATTTCTGTACGTTTTTCGGTTTGGGATTCTCTAAAAAGTGTCCTTAACTCTTATTGGACGTGTGGATGCGATGTTGAGGGTCGTGACCTTCGAACCGATACCTAATTTGGCATATGTTCATTTTTGGTTTAAACCAGACCGGGTGGGATATTTGGGGTTATTTGGGGGAATTTCTATACTTTTTTGGGTTTGGTCTTTTCTAAAAAGTGTCCTTATCACTTATTAGACGTGTGGATGCGATGTTGAGGGTCGTGACCTTCGAATCGATACCTATTTTGGCATATGTTCATTTTCGGTATAAACCAGACCGGGTAGGTCATTTTGGGTTATTTGTGGGCATTTCATTATTTTTTTGGGTTTGGTATTTTCTAAAAAGTGTCCTTATATCTTATTCGACATGTGGATGTGATGTTGAGGGTCTTGACCTTTGAATTGATACCTATTTCGACATATATTCATTTTTGGTTTAAACCAGACCGGGTGGGACGTTTGAGGTTATTTGGGGTCATTTCTATACTTTTTTGGGCTTGGGAGTTCCTAAAAAGCGTCCTTATCTCTTGTTAGACGTGTGGATATGATGTTGAGGGTCGTGACCTTCAAATCGATACCTATTTCGGTATATGTTCATTTTCTGTTTAAACCTGACCAGGTGGGTCGTTTGGGGTTAATTGGGGGTATTTTTGTACTTTTTTCAGCTTGGGATTTTTTAAAAAGTGTCCTTATCTCTTATAAGATGTGTGGATGCGGTGTTGAGGGTCGTGACTTTCGAATTAATATCTATTTCTGCATATGTTTATTTTTGATTTAAACCAGACTGGGTGGACTATTTTGGGTTATTTGGGGGCATTTCTGTACTTTTTTTGGTTTAGGATTCTCTAAAAAGTGTCCATATCTCTTATTTGATGTGTGGAGGCGATGTTGAGGGTCGTGACTGTCAAATCGATACGTATTTTGACATATGTTCGTTTCCCGTTCGAACCAGACCGAGTGGGTCGTTTGGAGTTATTTTGGGGCATTTCTGTACTTTTTAGGGTTTGGTATTTTCTAACAACAGTCCTTATCTCTTATTAGATGTGTGGGTGCGATGTTGATGGTCGTGACCTTCGAATCGATACCTATATCAACATATGTTCATTTTTGGTTTAAACCAGATCGGGTGGGTCATTTGGGGTTATTTGGGGGTATTTCTGTACTTTTGTGGGCTTGGGATTTTCCAAAAAGTGTCCTTATCTCTAATTAGACGTGCGGATGCGATGTTGAGGGTCGTGACCTTTGAATCGATATGTATTTCGACATATGTTCATTTCTGGTTTGAACTAGACCGGGTGGGTCATTTGGAGTTATTTGGGGGCATTTCTGTACTTTTTTGGGTTTGGGATTTTTAAAATGTGTCCTTATCTCTTATTAGACGTGTGGATGTGTTGTTGAGGGTTGGGACCTTCAAATCGATACCTATTTCTGCATATGTTCATTTTTTGTTGAAACCCGAGCGGGTGGGTCGTTTATGGTTATTTCGGGGCATTTTTGTACTTTTTTGGGTTTGGAATTTTCTAAAAAGTTCCCTCATCTCTTATTAGATGTGTGGATGCTATGTTGAGGGTTGTGACCTTTGAATCGATACTTATTTTGGTATATGTTCATTTTCGGTATAAACCAGACCGGGTGGATCATTTGGGGTTATTTGCGGGTATTTCTGTACTTTTTTTGGTTTGGGATTCTCTAAAAAGTGTCTTTATCTCTTATTAGATGTGTGGATGCGATGTTGAGGGTTGTGACCTGCGAATCGATACTTATTTCGACATATGTTCATTTTCGGTATAAATCTGACCAAGTGGGAAGTTTGGGGTTATTTGGGAGCATTTTTGTACTTTTTTGGGTTTGGGATTTTTTGAAAATTGTCCTTATCTCTAATTAGACGTGTGGAAGCGATGTTGAGGGTCATGACCTTCGAATCGAAACCTATTTCGACATATGTTAATTTTTGGTTTCAACCAGCCAGGGTGGATTGTTTGGGGTTATTGGGGTCATTTGTGTACTTTTTGGGTTTGGTATTTTCTAAAAAGTGTCCTTATCTCTTATTAGACATGTGGATGCTATGTTGAGGGTTGTGACCTGCGAATCGATACCTATTTCGACATATGTGCATTTTCGGTTTAAACCAAACCAGGTGGGTAGTTTAGGGTTATTTGGGGCATTTCCAACCTTTTTTGGGTTTGGGATTTTCTAAAAAGTGTCCTTATCTCTAATTAGACGTGTGGATGCAATGTTGAGGGTCGTGACCTTCGAATCGATACCTATTTCAACTTATGTTAATTTTTTGTTCAAACCAGACGGGGTGGGTCGTTTCGGGTTATTTAGGGGCATTCTATACTTTTTTGGGTTTGGTATTTTCTAAAAATTGTCCTTATCTCTTATTAGATGTGTGGATACGATGTTGAGGATCGTGACCTTCGAATCGATACCTATTTCGGCATATGTTCATTTTTTATTTAAATCTGACCTGGTGGATTGTTTGGGGTTATTTGGGGGCATTTATGTACTTTTTTGGGTTTGCTATTTTATAAAAAGTATCCTTATCTCTTATTAGACGTGTGGATGAAATGTTGAGGGTCGTGACCTTCGAATCGATACCTATTTCGGCATATGTTCATTATTCGATTAAACAAGACCGGTTGGGTCGTTTGGGGTTATTTAGAGGCATTTTTGTACTTTATTGTGTTTGGTATTTTCTGAAAAGTGACCTTATCTCTTATTCGACTTGTGGATTCGATGTTGAGGGTCGTGACCTTCGAATCGATACATATTTCACCATATGTTCATTTTCTGTTTAAATCAGACCGGGTGGGTCATTTGGGGGCATTTCTGTATTTTTTTGGGTTTGGTATTTTCTAAAAAGTTTCCTTATGTCTAATTAGACGTGTGGATGCGATGTGTAGGGTCTTGACCTTCGAATCGATACCTATTTTGGCAAATGTTTATTTTCGTCTTAAACCAGACCGGGTGGGACATTTCGGGTTATTTGGGGGCATTTCTGCACTTTTTTGGGTTTTGAATTCTCTAAAAAGTGTCGTTATCTATTATTAGACGTGTGGATGTGATGTTGAGGGGGTCGCGACCTTCGAATCGATACGTATTTTGACATATGTTCATTTTCGATTTAAACCAGTCCGGGTGGGTCGTTTGGGGTTATTTGGGGGCATTTCTGTACGTTTTTGTGTTTGGTATTTTCTAAAAAGTGTCCTTATCTCTTTTAAGAGATGTGGATGCGATGTTGAGGGTCGAGACCTTCGAATCGATACGTATTTCAGCATATGTTCATATTCGGTTTATACCAGATCGGGTGGGTCATTTGGGGTTACTTTGGGGCTTTTCTGTACTTTTTTGGGTTTGGGATTCTCTAAAAAGTGTCCTTATATCTCATTAGATATGTGGATGCGTTGTTGAAGGTGTTGACCTTTGAATCGATACCTATTTCGATAAATGTTTATTTTCGATTTAAACCAAATCGGGTGGGTCATTTCGGGTTATTTCGGGGCATTTCTGTACTTTCTGGGGTTTGGAATTCTCTAAAAAGTGTCCTTATCCCTCATTAGATGTGTGGATGCGATGTTGAAGGTCGTGACCTTCGAATCGATACCTATTTTGACATATGTTCATTTTCGGTTCAAACCAAACCGAATGGGTCGTTTGGGGTTATTTGGGGCCATTTCTGTACTTTTTTGGGTTTGGTATTTTCTAAAATTTTTTCTTATCTCTTATTAGATGTGTGGATGCGATGTTGAGGATCGTGACCTTCGAATTCATACCTATTTTGGCATATGTTCATTTTCGGTTTAAACCAGACCGAGTGGATTGTTTGGGGTTATTTGGGGCCATTTCTATATCTTTTTGGGTTTGGGATTTTCTAAGAAGTGTCTTTATCTCTTATTAGACGTGTGGATACGATGTTGAGGGTCATCACCTTTGAATCGATATCTATTTCTACATATGTTCATTTTTGATTTAAATCAGACAGGGTGGGTCGTTTGGGCTAATTTGGGGGCATTTCTGTACTTTTTTGGGTTTGGTATTTTCTAAAAAGTGTCCTTATCAGTTATTAGATGTGTGGATACGATGTTCATGGTCATGACCTTCGAATCGATACCTATTTTTGTATATGTTCATTTTCGGTTTAAACCAGACCAAGTGGGTTGTTTAGGATTATTTGGGGGCAATTCTGTACTTTTTTGGGTTTTGGATTTTTTAAAAAGTGTCCTTTTCTCTTATTGGATGTGTGGATGCGATGTTGAAGGTTGTGACCTGCGAATCGATACCTATTTCGACATATGTTCATTTTCGGTTTAAATAAGACCAGGTGGGTCATTTGGGGGCATTTTTGTACTTTTTTGGGTTTCGGATTTTCTAAAAAGTGTCCTTATCTCAAATTAGACGTGTGGATGCGATGTTGAGGGTCGTGACCTTCGAATCGATACCTATTTCGTCATATGTTAATTTTTGGTTTAAACCAGCCAGGGTGGGTTGTTTGGGGTTATTGGGGGCATTTGTGTACTTTTTGGGTTTGGTATTTTCTAAAAAGTGTCCTTATCTCTTATTAGGCATGTGGATGCTATGTTGAGGGTTGTGACCTGTGAATCGATACCTATTTCGACATATGTGCATTTTTGGTTTAAACCAAACCAGGTGGGTAGTTTAGGGTTATTTGGGGCATTTCCAACTTTTTTTGGGTTTGGGATTTTCTAAAAAGTGTCCTTATCTCTAATTAGACGTGTGGATGCAATGTTGAGGGTCGTGACCTTCGAATCGATACCTATTTCGACTTATGTTAATTTTTTGTTTAAACCAGACGGGGTGGGTCGTTTCAGGTTATTTGGGGGCATTCTATACTTTTTTGGGTTTGGTATTTACTAAAAATTGTCCTTATCTCTTATTAGATGTGTGGATGAAATGTTAAGGGTCGTGACCTTCGAATCGATACCTATTTCGGTATATGTTCATTATTCGATTAAACAAGACCGGTTGGGTCGTTTGGGGTTATTTAGGGGCATTTTTATACTTTATTGTGTTTGGTATTTTCTAAAAAGTGACCTTATCTCTTATTCGACTTGTGGATTCGATGTTGAGGGTTGTTACCTTCGAATCGATACATATTTCAACATATGTTCATTTTCTGTTTAAATCAGACCGGGTGGGTCATTTGGGGGCATTTCTATATTTTTTTGGGTTTGGTATTTTCTAAAAAGTGTCCTTATGTCTAATTAGACGTGTGGATGCGATGTGTAGGGTCTTGACCTTCGAATCGATACCTATTTTGGCAAATGTTTATTTTCGTCTTAAACCAGACCGGGTGGGACATTTCGGGTTATTTGGGGGCATTTCTGCACTTTTTTGGGTTTGGGATTCTCTTATTAGACGTGTGGATGCGATGTTGAGGGGGTCGCGACCTTCGAATCGATAGCTATTTTGACATATGTTCATTTTCGATTTAAACCAGTCTGGGTGGGTCGTTTGGGGTTATTTGGGGGCATTTCTATACGTTTTTGTGTTTGGTATTTTGTAAAAAGTGTCCTTATCTCTTGTAAGATATGTGGATGCGATGTTGAGGGTCGAGACCTTCGAATCGATACGTATTTCAGCATATGTTCATATTCGGTTTATACCAGATCGGGTGGGTCGTTTGGGGTTACTTCGGGGCTTTTCTGTACTTTTTTGGGTTTGGGATTCTCTAAAAAGTGTCCTTAACTCTCAGTAGACATGTGGATGCGTTGTTGAAGGTGTTGACCTTTGAATCGATACCTATTTCGATAAATGTTTATTTTCGATTTAAACCAGACCGGTGGGTCGTTTCGGGTTATTTCAGGGCATTTCTATACTTTCTGGGGTTTGGAATTCTCTAAAAAGTGTCCTTATCCCTCATTAGATGTGTGGATACGATGTTGAAGGTCGTGACCTTCGAATCGATACCTATTTTGACATATGTTCATTTTCGGTTCAAACCAGACCGAATGGGTCGTTTGGGGTTATTTGGGGGCATTTCTGTACTTTTTTTATTTTTGGTATTTTCTTAAAATTTTCCTTATCTCTTATTAGATGTGTGGATGCGATGTTGAGGATCGTGACCTTCGAATTCATACCTATTTCGGCATATGTTCATTTTCGGTTTAAACCAGACCGAGTGGATTGTTTGGGGTTATTTGGGGGCATTTCTATACCTTGTTGGGTTTGGGATTTTCTAAAAAGTGTCGTTATCTCTTATTAGACGTGTGGATACGATGTTGGGGGTCGTCACCTTTGAATCGATATCTATTTCGACATTTGTTCATTTTCGATTTAAACCAGACAGGGTGGGTCGTTTGGTATTTTCTAAAAAGTGTCCTTATCAGTTATTAGATGTGTGGATACGATGTTGATGGTCAAGACCTTCGAATCGATACTTATTTTTGCATATGTTCATTTTCAGTTTAAACTAGACCAAGTGGGTTGTTTAGGATTATTTGGGGGCATTTCTATACTTTTTTGGGTTTTGGATTTTTTAAAAAGTGTCCTTATCTCTTATTAGATGTGTGGATGCGATGTTGAAGGTTGTGACCTACGAATCGATACCTATTTCGACATATGTTCATTTTCGGTTTAAATAAGACCAGGTGGGTCATTTGGGGGCATTTTTGTACTTTTTTGGGTTTCGGATTTTCTAAAAAGTGTCTTTATCTCAAATTAGACGTGTGGATGCGATGTTGAGGGTCGTAACCTTCGAATCGATACCTATTTCGTCATATGTTAATTTTTGGTTTAAACCAGACTGGGTGGGTCGTTTGGGGTTATTTGGGGGCATTTCTGTACATTTTTGTGCTTTGGAATTTTTAAAGAGAGTCCTTATCTCTTATTAGATGAGTGGATGCGATGTTGAGGGTCGTGACCTTCGTATTGATACCTATTTTGACATATGTTCATTTTTGATTTAAACCAGACCGCGTGTGTTGTTTGGGGTTATTTGAGGGCATTTCTGTACTTTTTTGAGTTTGGGATTCTCTTAAAATTGTCCTTATCTCTTATTTGACGAGTGGATTTGAGGTTGAGGGTCGTGACCTTCGAATCGATACTTATTTCGACATATGTTCATTTTTTGTCCGAACCAGACCGGGTGGGTCATTTGGAGTTATTTGGGGGCATTTCTATACTTTTTTGGCTTTGGTATTTTCTAAAAACAGTCCTTATGTTCTACTAGACGTATGGATGCGATGTTCAAGGTCGTGACCTTGAATCGATACCTAATATGACATATGTTCATTTTCGATTTAAACCAGACCGGGTGGGTCGTTTGGGGTTATTTGAGGGTATTTCTATACTTTTTTGGGCTTGGGATTTTCTAAAAAGTGTCCTTATCTCTAATTGGACGTGTGGATGCGGTATTGAAGGTCGTGACCTTCGAATCAATACCTATTTTGACATATGTTCATTTTCGATTTAAACTTAGACCGGGTGGGTCGTTGGGGGTTATTTGGGGGCATTTCTATACTTTTTTGGGCTTGGGATCTCTTAAAAAGTGTCCTTATCACTTATTAGACGTGTGGATCTGATGTTGAGGGTTGTGACCTTCAAATCGATACCTAATTCGGAATATGTTCATTTTCAATTTAAATTAGACCGGGTGGGTCGTTTGGGGTTATTTGGGGGCATTTCTGTACTATTTTGGGTTTGGTATTTTCTAAAAAGTTTCCTTATCTCTTATTAGATGTGTGGATGCGATGTTGAGGGTCGTGACCTTCGAATCGATACCTATTTCGGCATGTGTTCATTTTTTGTTTAGACCAGACCAGGTAGGTCGTTTGGGGTTATTTGGGGGCATTTTTGTACTTTTTTGGTCTTGTATTTTCAAAAAATTTTCCTTATCTCTTATTAGACATCTAGATGCGATGTTGAGGGTCGTGACTTTCGAATCGATACCTATTTCGGCATATGTTCATTTTCAATTTAAAGCAGACTGGGAGGGTCGTTTGGGGTTATTTGGGGGCATTTCGGTACTTTTTGGGTTTGGTATTTTCTAAAAAGTGTCATTATGTCTTGTTAGACGTGTGGAGGAGATGTTGTGGGTCGTGATCTTCGAATCGATACCAATTTCGACATATGTTCATTTTCGATTTAAACCATATCGGGCGGGTCGTTTGGGGTTATTTGGGGGCATTTCTGTGCATTTTGGGTTTGGTGTTTTCTAAAAAGTGTCCTTATCTCTTATTAGACGTGTGGATCTGATGTTGAGGGTCTTGACTTTTGAATCTATACCTATTTTGGCATATGTTTATTTTCGGTTTAAACCAGACCAGGTGGGTCGTTTGGGGTTATTTGGGGGCATTTCAGTTCTTTTTTGGGTTTGGTATTTTCTAAAAATAGTCCTTATCTCTTATTAGACATGTGGATGCGATGTTGAAAGTCGTGACCTTCACCTTTGAATTGATACCTATTTCGATATATGTTCATTTTCTGTTTAAACTAGATAGGGTGGGTCAATTAGGGTTATTTGGGGGCATTTCTGTACTATTTTGGGTTTTAGATTCTCTAAAAAGTGTCCTTATCTCTTATTAGACGTGTGGATGCGATGTTGAGGATCGTGACCTTTGAATCGATACCGATTTCGGGATTTGTTCATTTTCGGTTTAAACCAGACCGGGTGGGTTGTTTGGGATTTATTTGGAGGCATTTCTCTACTTTTTGGGGTTTTGTATTTTCTAAAAAGTGTCCTTATCTCTTATTAGATGTGTGGATGCAATGTTGAGGGTCGTGACCTTCGAATCGATACCTTTTTTTTTTTTCGATAAGTGATTTGTGTATGTATAGAAGAAGAAAAAAAAAAAAAGATACAAGGGAAGGGAACCTACTATCACTCCTTAGACAGACCTAAGGAGGAGAAAGAGGCCCCACACCCACGAGGAAAAACCCCTCGGATATACAAGGAGAACCACCCAAACCCAATTACAGAGGCCTAAACTGGGCCTTACTAATAGAATCATCATGAATCAGCCGCATCAGGTCCTCATGAAACTCTTGACAATACGTAATAGTTTCCCCATCCCCACTATTTATGGAAGCAATAAAGTCTGCCGGTTGATTCAGTTCTCTCCAAACATGCCTCACTTCATAGCGAGCCAACTGGTCCAACATAGAGATGATCTGGTACTTCAAAGCATAAACATTCCAGGGGCAGCCAATCACATCTGTAACAATCTCCATGGCCAACTTCGAGTCAGATCTGATAGAAACATAATGGAGGTTCCTCTCTAAGCACAAAACCATTCCTCTATGGATAGCTTTCAATTCCATGATAAGAACCGAAGCTTCCAACCCTTTACCAACATAGGCCAGAATCAGATCTCCTAAGGAATCACGAATGAGTCCCCCATAAGCAGTTCTATCTCCGTTCAAGGAACCATCACAATGGAGAGAAATCAATTGAGCAGGGGGCTTTGGCCAAAAACAGATTTTGGGAGCTGTATGGGCCCACTGCACTTGGACCCCCACTCCCACTTGTCAACCAAATATTGATTCCTAGGAGTATGGGCAGCCAAAATCGGACATTGAGAACCTTTACTGAAAACATCAAATTTGATGTCTATTTCGGCATATGTTCATTTTCGGTACCTATTTTGACATAGTTCATTTTCGATTTAAACCAGATCGGGTGGGTCATTTGGGGTTATTTAGGGGCATTTCTGTACTTTTTTGGGTTTGGTTTTTCAAAAAAGTGTCCTTATCTCTTATTAGACGTGTGGATGCAATGTTGAAGGTCGTGACCTTCGAATCGATACCTCTTTCGACATAGGTTCATTTTCGTTTTAAACCAAAACGGGTGGGTCATTGGTGTTATTTGGGAGCATTTATGCACTTTTTTGGGTTTGGTATTTTCTAAAAAGTGTCCTTATCACTGATTAGACGTGTGGATGCGATGTTGTGGGTCGTGACCTTCGAATCGATACCTATTTCGGCATATGTTTATTTTCGATTTAAACCAGACCGGGTGGGTCGTTTGGAGTTATTTGCGGGCATTTCATTACTTTTTTGGGTTTGGTATTTTCTAAAAAGTGTCCTTATATCTTATTAGACATGTGGATGCGATGTTGAGGGTCGTGACCTTAGAATCGATACCTATTTTGGCATATGTTCTTTTTCGGTTTAAACTAGATAGGGTGGGTCGTTTGGGGCTATTTGGGAGCATTTCTGTACTTTTTTGGGCTTGGGATTTTCTAAAAAGTGTCATTATCGCTAATTAGACTTGTGGATGCGATGTTAAGGGTCGTGACCTTCGAATCGATACCTATTTCGGCATATGTTAATTTTTGGTTTAAACTAGACCAGGTGGGTCGTTTGAGGTTATTTGGGGGCATTTCTATGTTTTTTTGGGCTTGGGATTTCCTAAAAAGTGTCCTTATCTATTACTAGATGTGTGGATGTGATGTTGAGGGTCGTGACGTTCAAATCAATATCTATTTCGACATATGTTCATTATCTATTTAAACCAGACCGGATGGGTCGTTTGGGGTTAATTGGGGGCATTTCTGTACCTTTTTGGGCTTGGGATTTTCTAAAAAGTTTCCATTTCTCTTATAAGACGTGTGGATGCGATGTTGAGGGTCATGACCTTCGAATCAATACCTATTTCTACATATGTTCATTTACGGTTTAAACCAGACTGGGTGGGCCGTTTGGGTTATTTGGGGAAATTTCTATACATTTTGGGTTTGGTATTTTCTAACAAGTGTCCTTATCTCTTATTAGACGTGTGGATACGATGTTGAGGTTTGTGACCTGCGAATTGATACCTATTTCGACATATGTTCATTTTCTGTTTTAACCAAACTAAGTGGGTCATTTAGGGTTATTTGGGGGCATTTCCGTTCTTTTTTGGGTTTGGATTTTTTAAAAAGTGTCCTTGTCTCTAATTAGATGTTTGGATGCAATGTTGAGGGTCGTGACCTTCGAATCGATACCTATTTCGACATATGTTCATTTTCCATTTAAACCAGAACGGGTGGGTCGTTTGGGGTTATTTGGGGGTATTTATGTACTTTTTTGGGTTTGGTATTTTATGAAAAGTGTCCTTATCTCTTATTAGACGTGTGGATGCGATGTTGAGGGTCGTGACCTTCGAGTCGATACCTATTTCGACATATGTTAATTTTTGGTTTAAACCGAACTGGGTGGGTCGTTGGGGGTTATTTGGGGGCATTTCTGGACTTTTTTGGATTTGGTATTTTCTAGAAAGTGCCCTTATCACTTATTAGACGTGTGGATGAAATGTTGAGGGTCATGACCTTCGAATCGATACATATTTTGACATATGTTCATTTTTGGTTTAAACCAGATCGGGTGGGTCAGTTGGGGTTATTTGGGGGCATTTTTGTACTATTTTTGGATTTGGTTTTTTCTAAAAAGTGTCCTTATCTCTTATTAGATGTGTGGATGCGATGTTGAAGGTCGTGACCTTCGAATCGATACCTATTTCGACATATGTTCATTTTCGATTTACACCAGATCGGGTGGGTCATTTGGGGTTATTTGGGGGCATTTCTGTACTTTTTTGGGTTTGGTATTTTCTAAAATGTGTCCTTATCACTTATTAGATGTGTGGATACGATGTTGTGGGTCGTGACCTTCGAATCAATACCTATTTCGGCATATGTTCATTTTTGGTTTAAACCAGACCGGGTGGGTCGTTTGGAGTTATTTGGGGGCATTTCATTACTTTTTTGGGTTTGGTATTTTCTAAAAAGTGTCCTTATATCTTATTAGACATGTTGATGCGATGTTGAGGGTCGTGACCTTAGAATCGATACCTATTTTGACATATGTTCATTTTTTATTTAAACTAGTTAGGGTGGGTCGTTTGGGGTTATTTGGGGGCATTTCTGTACTTTTTTGGGCTTGAAAATTTCTAAAAAGTGTCGTTTTCTCTAATTAGACATGTGGATGTGATGTTGAGGGTCGTGACCTTAGAATCAATAGCTATTTCGGCATATGTTCATTTTCAGTTTAAACCAGACAGGGTGGGTCGTTTGGGGTTATTTGGGGGCATTTCTCTACTTTTTTGGGCTTGGGATTTTCTAAAAAGTGTCCTTATCTCTAATTAGACGTGTGGATGCGATGTTGAGGGTCGTGACCTTCGAATCGATACCTATTCCGACATATGTTCATTTTCGGTTTAAACTAGACTGGGTGGGTCGTTTGGGGTTAATCGGGGGCATTTCTGTACTTTTTTGGGCTTGGATTTTCCTAAAAAGTGTTCTTATCTCTTATTGGACGTGTGGATGTGATGTTGAGGGTCGTGACGTTCAAATCGGTACCTATTTTGGCATATGTTCATTTTCTATTTAAACCAGACTGGGTGGGTCGTTTGGGGTTAATTGGGGGCATTTTCGTACTTTTTTGGGCTTGGGATTTTCTAAAAAGTTTCCTTTTCTCTTATAAGACATGTGGATGCGATGTTGAGGGTCGTGACCTTCGAATCGGTACCTATTTCTACATATGTTCATTTTCGGTTTAAACCAGACTGGGTGGACCGTTTGGGGTTATTTAGGGGAATTTCTGTACTTTTTGGGTTTGTTATTTTCTAAAAAGTGTCCTTATCTCTTGTTAGACGTGTGGATGCGATGTTGAGGGCCGTGACCTTCGAATCGATACCTTTTTTTATTATAGGTAAGTATGATTGTATTAAGACTGAAAAAAGACGAAATAAAATACACAAAATGGCTGTCCTTGCCCCCTCCCCTTAGATAGGCCTAAGAGGGGAAGGAGAGCTCCAGAGCCAACCCGAGGACAAGCCCTCGATGCTGCAGGCCCAAACAACAGGGGCCTACTACTCAATGTGAAGGGGTCCTAAAGTAGGTCTTACGGTTTGAGTCATTCTTGATCAACTCCACCAAGTCCGGGGGGAAGTTTGGGGGGAAGAAAAAAGATTCCCCATCCCCAGTATCAATGGCTGCAACAAAGTCTGCCGGTTGGTTGAGCTCCCTCCAAACATGTCGAATCTCCTTACGTTGCAATTGCTCCATTAGAGATGTTATCCGGACCTTTAAGGCCTGCATGCTCCAAGGACAGCTCACTATCCCATTCAAAATATCCACTGCAAGTTTGGAATCAGATCTAATAGAAACCCGAAGGAGATCCTTTTGAATGCATAAAGTGACTCCCCTAAGGATAGAAAGAAGTTCCATGCCAAGAACAGAATTATCGTCCCCCTTCCCAGCAAAAGCCATAATAGCAGCCCCTGTGTCATCACGAATGATCCCACCATAAGAAGCTCTACCAGTCGTCAAAGACCCATCACAATGAAGGGCTGTCATGTGAGTAGGAGGTCTGAACCACGCACAGGTTTTTTGTGTAATAACCTTCCAATCCACCCTAATCCCCCAACTGTTAGCCAGAAACTGATTTCTGGGATTTTGGGCAACCGAAATGGGAAAGGCAGCACACTTGATAGCCACATCAAGTCTAATAGCCTCAATAATCTGATCTTGAGACCTAACCTTGTTTTCAAAAAGCCTTTGGTTTCTTTCCCACCAAATATAATGCACAGTAGCACAAAAAGTCAACTTGGGAATAATGTCCATCTTGTCATTAGCGCAGCCAACATCTGAGAGCCAGACAATCGCATTCTGGAGAGAGGTGAGCCCCCCACCCCCTTGTGAGCAAAAGGAACTAATTCTCCCCCAAATGCTGCTGGAAAAGGGGCAATTGAAGAAAAGATGCTCATGACTTTCAGTTCCAGCCCAACAAAAAGTGCAATTCGGTCCAACATGAATATTCCTCTTAATAAGCTGGTTTTTGGTTGGGTGAGCACCCATAAGACATCTCCAAGCAGTGCAAGGATGCTTAGGGAAGTTCTCTGCAAACCAAATATATTTATTCCAGCCCACCTTAGTAGAAGTCCTTCTAATCCCAGGCTGATTTAGTGGTGAACAAGCCATTAGGGGTTTTCTTCCAAAAAATAAGATCCTCCGTGCCACCCAAAATAGGAACACGTTGCAAATCACCCGAGACACTAATCAGGTCAAAGGAACCATAGGAAATGGGATGCCAGGCGCCCTGTCTAATAATGTCTGAAACCATAGCCATACGGTGAGAGCCCACATCATATCTGATACGGTCCCCAAATTTCTTGATTAAAACCCCTTGAGGATGCCACTTATTGAGCCAGAGCCTTGTAGAGTGACCAGACCCAAAAAAGTGGAGCATGTGGGGTTCAACCAAATCTCTATACTTAAGCACTTTACGCCAGACCCAAGAGCAGTTTTGAGGAATTTTCACAGTCCAAATGGAATCATTCTTTAAGTACCAGGCATACACCCACCTAACCCAAAGGCTATCCTTTTTGGAGGCAATCCACCAAACCTGCTTTAGGATACCTGCAACATTCATATCAGAAATTCTGCGGATACCTAAACCCCCTTCATCCTTAGGTTTGCAAATTTTATCCCAAGAAACATAGTGTACCTTTCGTTCCAAGGAGGGACCTGTCCAAAGGAAATTCGAGAACATGGATTCCAGCTTCTGTTTGACTCCACTTGGTAAGGCAAATATACCCGACCAATAAATGTAGCAACCCTGGAGAACAGAGGTAAGAAGCTGCAGCCGGCTAGCAAAGGATAAGAATCGAGCTTTCCAACCATCAAGTCTTTTTTTTTTTTTTTTTGATAGGTAATATGTGAGTGTATAGAACGAATAAAGAAGATACAAAAGAAGGCAGCCAATTACCACCCCTTAGACAGACCTAAGGGAGAGGAAGAGGCCCCACACCCCCCGAGGACAGACCCCTCAGAAATACAAAGAAAAGGCAAGACCCACCCCAATCACGGAATCCTAAAGTAGGTCTTCCTATCAGTATCATCATGAATCAGCCTCATCAGGAAAGTCCGGGGGATAAATAATAGTTTTCCCATCCCCACTATCGATGGAGGCAACAAAATCTGCCGGCTGGTTCAGTTCCCTCCAAACATGTCTCACTTCAAGGTGAGTCAACTGGGTCAGGAGAGAGCTAATCTGGCTCTTCAAAACATACACGCTCCAAGGGCAGCTGCCCGCACCAGTAATGATATCCACTGCCAACTTCGAATTAGATCTAATCGAAACACTTTGAAGATCCCTCTCCAAGCACAAGGCCACCCCTCTGTGAATAGCTAATAACTCCATGCTAAGCACTGAAGTCTCCACCCCTTTACTCACATAGGCCAGAATAGGATCTCTAGTGGCATGATGAATAATTCCTCTATATGCAGCTCTGTCCGCGCTCAAAGACCCATCACAATGGAGCGATACCATATGGGCTGAAGGAGTAAACCAAGAACAAGCTTTAGGAACCGAAACAGTCCAATTAACTTGAATCCCCCACTTCTCAACCAAGAACTGATTCCTTGAGTTACTGGCAGCCACAACAGGGGGGTAAGAACCTTTAGTGACAACTTCAAACTTTATATCTTGGAAAATTCTGTCAAACGTCCTTGAAGTATTGCTAAAGAGACGTTGATTTCTGTCCCACCAAATATGGTAAACTGAAGCACAAAAAGCCAGCTTAGGAATGACATCTAACTTGTCATTGGTGCCCACCACAAACGAGAGCCAATTAACCACATCAGTTAGGGCAGAAGGCCCCTTCCCATTTGGAGAACAAAGAGAGCTAACCCTATTCCAAATAGAATTGGAAAAGGGACAATCAAAGAACAGGTGGGAGTGACTCTCCAATCCCCCCCCCAACAAAGAACACAATTCTGCCCAACCAAGATGTTTCTTTTGATAAGTTGGTCCTTGGTTGGGAGACCCCCCTTAAGACACCTCCAGGCAGTACAAGAATGTCTAGGAAGATACCCAGGGAACCAAACAAGTTTGAACCAATCCACCTTTGCAGTACTCCTTCTTATCAGATCCCAGGCCGATTTGGTACTGAATAGGCCATTAGGGCTTTTCTTCCAAACAATAAGGTCCTTCCCCCCATTAACAAGGGGAATAGTAGGGAGATCTCTCCAGATAGTAATCAAATCAAAAGAGCCCCGAGGGGGAGCATACCAATTACCATTCCTAATAACATCCGAGGCCAAAGCAAGGCGATGAGAACCAGCATCATATCGAATACGGTCCCCAAATCTTTTAATCAAAACTCCTTTGGGATGCCAATTATCAAGCCAAAGTCTAGTAGATTGGCCATCCCCAATGATATGATGGATATGAGACTCAACCAAATCTCTATACTTGAGAACTTTCTGCCAAACCCAAGAATAGTTTTGTGGGACTTTAACAGTCCAAATAGAGTCATTTTTTAGGTAACGGGTATTAATCCACCTAACCCAAAGACTGTCCTTCTTAGAGGCAATCTGTCACGCCCCATCCCAGACAAGGGATAAAATACATTATAAGGGGTGACTAGGATGACGTGTGTCATCCTACTAAGCTGCCAGGATCACTGACACAGTGTTCCAACGCACAGTCATAATCAATATTAAAATAATATAATATCATAATGCAAAAAGGAGAATATTACATTCCAAAAGATCAATAGTTTTGCGGAAGCATATAAAATCAAATAGTTACAAGATGATCAAAGCCTGGATGATAAATACTATAATTAATCCATTTTGCATTACCATCTAATAACTATCAACAAGGGTATAACAGTAAATATTTATACATGGGCTTTAAGCCCTAAAATAATCAGAAAAGGGACCAAGTCCCAAGTATCCTCACGTCGTAGGCGCAATCGTCATAAGGACACCCGTTGCCATGTTCATCTAACACAGCTTCCGACTCCTCCGTACCTGTATCATAATCTAAAAAAAAAAGTGTGTACACGGGGGAGTTAGCTCAACTGAACCCGTGAGGGGATAGGGATGCACAAACACACAATTCACACAGTCCAATGATGCATGCATATGTTAAATAAATTTTTCACCTAACATCACAACTAAGTCAAAGGTATATGCTACTGTGACAACTCAGGAAACACTGTGGGTCACTTAATTTATCGCCACAATAAACCTCAATTATCACCAGGGGGCCTACGCCGGTCGAAGCCACCAAAACCACCCAGGGGCAGACCCCGATAACCAATACTACCATGACTAGCCTCTCCCACCTCCATAGAATCCGGTGTACTGATTACCCAACACCTAAACCCCTGTTGGTAAGGGTCGTAGTATAAGGGTGCAAAAATCCTAGCCGCAGATATACTACATGCAAGTCCTATCGTCCCAAGAGGTAATCTGGGCGCATCAACTTTTCATCTGGTTTAGTGTCTGGTTACCAGCATGGTACGGCGCATACAGTTCAATATGACATTCAATCAAAATATTATATATAGTCTGGGGTTCCAGCACCGGCATTCACCGACACCGTAACCCAATAAGGAAAAAGAAAGCAACCACAACATCATCATATCATCATCATTATAAATATGCAAAATGCACAAGCATGCTTAATAATTATTCTACTAGCATGATACATGTATATTTAATGATAGTAAGCCCAAACAAGACCAAACCTACTCACAATATAAGTTATGTCCCGAAGTTACAAGTTGTCGCCGCGATTAAGTAATATGCCACAAGATGGGAGTTTTAAACCTAGACAAAGAATGAGAATAATGTTAAATAAGTAAAGGGAAGGATTCCCAAAAGGTATCCCATAAATCATTTAAGTATAAGGTTCCAGAGGCAGGGTGGTTTTATGGGTGGTCTCATGCCCAATTCCTGCAACCACATGTAAATCCTAGCTAACCAGGGGCTTAGGAAGGTCTCTGCCAAGGGTGGTTTATCTCAGAACATGAAACCGCACCTAAAATCGATTTTAACAGGGGCTTATTCAGGGGGTGGTTGCAAGGGTGGTTTCTCGTAGGTCTTGAAACCGCATGTAAAACCACATCCTGCAGAACCAAAAATTAAAAGGTTTCTCACCAGGGGTTCCTTTCCCAAGGGGTTTAAAGGTAAGAAGGCTTCAAGAAAGCTTCCTCCTAGGTCCAGTAGGGTCCTAAGACCTCATTAGGTCCATGTATTCCGAAGGATTCAAGAGAAAAAGCAAAGAGAACCTAATTTAGGGCATACTAGGGTAGAAACCCTAAGTCTTTCAATTGGAATGAGATTGAGAGCTTTAGAGCAAGCCATGGAGTAAAATAACTCCACAATAACCAAGGCTTAGAGGTTCCATCGATTCCTTAGGTTCCTAGGTCAAGTCGTTCCCATTTCCCAAACCCCAAAACCCAAAATAGAAGAAAAGAGGTGGGTTTTAATGGCTTACCTACCCCAAGGAAGTGGTGCTCCACGTTGAGGGCTCCAAGAAATGATCTTCAAGCCTCCAACCAAGATTCTCCACCCTTCTTCCTCCTTTTCTCCTTCCTTCTTTCTTCTTTCTCCTTTCTCTCCTCTTTCTCTCCTCCACGATTTAGGTTAGATGGAAGAAGTAAAGAGAAATGAATGTTTCTCCCCCTTTAGTCTTATTTATAGAAAATGGGTCTTGGGTCCTTTAAGTTAAATGGGTCAAGAGCTAAATGGGTCGACCCATTGGTTTTAATTAGAAAAGTACCCAATAAGGATGGGTTGAATTGGTTGGGCAAGAAATAGAATAAAATCCATTTTTGATCCCACAAGTCAAATGGGTCAAATAGGTTGAATGGGTAGATCCAAGTTAAATGGGTCACCAAGGTTGGATGGGTTATTAAGCCAAATGGATTATTTTAAGTTAAATGGGTCAACCCATTAGTTCGAAATAGGAAAGAAGTCTATCAAAGGGGGTCTATTAAAGGGTGGGGTCCACGTAATAATGGAACACAAGTCCCTCACACGTTTCCCAAGGTAAGTGGGACCCATAAATAAAATTTTTCCAACTCAACTAAAATAGTCCAGGCGGTCCAAATCTTGGCCCATACTTCGAGGGCATCGAGGGAAAGGATAAATAAGTAAAATTAAAGGCTAGAACTTACTTTTTAGCCGTCATGGTTTGTCCCCCATGACCCCGATTGTTTCCTCTATAGGCAAACCTATACCATGGTCAATAATTTTGTAGCTGGGTTTGACCATCATTAAGAACAGGTCACCAGCATACATGGTAGCGGTATCTGCACGTCATGAGGGAGAAATCATAATTAATTATGATCCGGGGTGCGGGTATAACATCCTCCCCACCTTACAAGAAATTTTATCCCCAAAATTTGAGGCAGCTAGGGTCTCAAGTGATAAAGGTTGTTGGATAACAACATCCCAAGTCACCCACATCTTAAACTAAGTCAAAGGTCGGGTTAAGATGAGGCAGTGCCTACATGTCACTGCAAGTCAGGTTCCACAATTCTCTTTTCCTTACAGGGTCACATTACCACAGGGGTGTGGTTCACAATAACCCTAGGAAAAGTGGGTTCCAACTACTAAGTTAAGTCTCAAGGAACAGAGGTTGCCTAGATCTTCCAAATCAGGTGATATTACTCCAGCCTTCATTACTCTGGTCATTCTTGGGTTACAGGATTTAACCTGTCCATTTTCAAACATAGGGTTCACATTCTAAAGTTTTCACATCTGGTTGTCTCATTACCTAACCCAACTTTAGAATGATTTAGAATATTGATGGAATCTCCTATTGTTCACTCCCAGTACGGAGGGAACGCATTTGGTGATCCATTACCCCATTCATATTTGTCGTTGGAGAAGGTCTTGTTACATCCTTCAGTTCCTAACTTTCACAACCTTTAAACCTACTACACAGTTATCCCATAGGGAAGAGTCCACATCAGTCCTCTTTCGAGAACTAATAACCTTCTAATAGTTCAAGTCAACTCTTTAAGCAGGTCTCAATAATTTAACCTACCCGGTCATTAAATTCATTATTCATTACCCTAAGGTTTGGTCAACCAAGGTCAGGGCTCCAACTAGTTACACAACAAGGTCAAGGTAAGGTCATACTTGTAGTACCATAAATTACATAGGTTGCCGACCTTTAGGGCAGCATCGGATGCAAGCACGGTGTAGGCAGGGCCTTGCATCCATCCTTGCATTCGATCATGGCATAACACAAATTTTGAAGGTATTCTTTAACCCAATTTATACCACTTGGATCTTTAAGTCCCAAGGACAAGGGAAGGGTGTCCTAGGGTCCACTAGGGCCTGGTTATATCATTAAATTCATTAGGCTTAGAGAACTCAAAGGATTGAACTCTCAAAGGTCACGTTCTAAGGTTTTGAGTAATGAAACCCAAACTCCAGTCACACAAGTCCAAGGTTCTATGGGATATCTATATATTATATATTTTATTTTCACACCAATACATGGGCATAAATTCAATAATTACATTCATATCCCTATGGACATATCTGTCATCTAGGTCAATCCACAAGAACAGGAAGTTCTCAGGTACGGTTCGCTAAGTCTTATTTTTTTAAAAGTCAAATCACGGTGTAGGACTCCCCCTATGAGTCTAAACAAGGTTTGGATAAATCAAGTAAAGTTCAAATAGAGTCGTCACTAGCTTGAGGTGTTATGAATGGCTTCCAAATACACGTGACCTTCATGGCTCAATCAAATAGACCAGCCCAAACCAGCCTATTAATTTCCTTCCTTAGTACCTACCCATAAAGTTTGGGTCCTTAAATTCGTAGGGTCTAAGGATCTTCATCCTCAAGGGTAACTCCCCTCCTTTGAGTTGAGAGGGGAGTCACAATAGGGGTGTCTGATCTAGGGTATAGGCACAATCATCACATATAGGTGTGGTCAAAGGTCTCCAAAACAGGCTCAAAATTCTAAAAGAAATCGGGTGGACTCACGAGCGATGTCAGTACTCTGGGTCCGTTCGTGGCTCCTCCACGAAGATAGGGAGAGTGGACTAACGGGCGGATGTGGAATGCAAATCTGTTCATTCGTCCAGTCTTTGAAGTCTCAAAGGTCGAGAGAGTTGAAGTCAATCGGATCTACGGACGGACGCATGAGTGTGGATCCATTCGTTGATCCGCACAGTTTTAAAATGATAATTTCAACTTTTGTGCGGAGCGGATTCACGACAAGTGGATCCGTTTGTTCGTCTGTTCGTAGAATTTTAACAAAATAGAGCCGCGAATTTTAAAACTCACTTTTGGCTCCAAAGAAAGGGACATAACCGCAGGGAGAAAAAGCTCTACAGGGACTTCCTTTCAAGCTTCCCTTGGGTGGTTTTCTTGTAATCCTAAGCCTCAAGGTTCAACTCTCACTTGTTCAAGATATGGCTTTCTTCCCATTCCTACTTCCTCTTTTCTTGGATTTGGGATGAATCATTTCAAGGTGTGATCATATCTTGATTTTGCTTGTAATCCCATAGCCATGTACACCAAATCCATACCAAACTGATTGGAACTAGGGTTTTTGGGTGTAAATCAAGCCCTATTTGATCGATGGCACTAAGTTGTTGGATCCTTGTTTGATTATTGCATCTTTTATAAATTTACTAGTCTTTGCAAGCATTTTAGAGATTGTTGCTATGTTCGTCATGTCTAGTTGAATTTTACTTGGATTATGTTCAGGTTTTGGTTGTGGTAAAATCCTCAATTCACAATATTTTAGAAAAACCCTCTAAGTTCAAATCTAATTCTTTTACATGCCATAAAATCTCATAGAAAATTATCACATTGTCTTATCTTCAAGCATATTCTCTTGTATATATGATTATTGATAAAATTCTTAGAATCTTTTCTTTTTTCTTCAGATAAATAATTCTTGTCTCTTGTTGAGGTATTTTCATCCAGTAACTTGCTTGGTTGGCATTACTTGGAATGTAAAATAGCCAAAAGTACATGTTGTTCACATTGATCTCATTATTCACATCCACGCATTAGGAATCTCACATGGATTTTACATGTGCATTGATCTTATTCATTTTTCTTCACTCCAAACATCTTCCTATGGTTATCATGTCTCATTTCCCTTATATGCTCTTGCCACAATACAGTTCCCATATCTTGTAGACATTTCACTTCTATAATTTTATTTACCAAACATAAAACTTAAATTACTAGGGTAACATAGGCCACAAGAGGGGTGAGGGAAACATCAAATGAAGGTAATAAACACCTAAAATATGTTTGTTGAACCAAACAGGGTCAAAAATCCTTTCTGGCTTGGGCGGTTTTATGCCTGGTTTTACTTAAATATGAAACCGCAGGTAAATCCGCCTAAGACTGAAACCAGAATAAACAGTCTCGGTTAATCGTGGATTTACAGGTGATTTTTACCTGGGCTGAAACTATATGTAAAAACCATTGGGCCTTTTTCTTTAAATTTAAAACCCGTAATTTAGAGTCATTTTCCCTTCTTTCAAAACACAACTCTAAAGCTCTGGAGAAACCCCAACTGCGATCGTACTTGCTCTCTCCTCACTCCTTGGTGGATTTTAATGCTCCAATTTATTTCTCAACAACATCCAATCGCATTCAGGTAAGATCTCTCTCTCTCCCATCGATTTCTTTCTCTTGGAGAAATCCCAAAACACGATTTAGGTTTTGAAAACTTGGGGTTTTTGCTTCCTTTTTGTCTAATAGGCTGTTTGTAACCTAATCTTAATTATTTTCTCACCATATCATCATCATTATAAATATGCAAAATGCACAAGCATGCATAATAATTATTCTACTAGCATGATACATGTATATTTAATGATAACAAGCCCAAACAAGACCAAATCCACTCACAATATAAGTTATGTCCCAAAGTTACAAGTTGTCGCCGCGATTAAGTAATATGCCACAAGATGGGAGTTTTAAACCTAGACAAAGAGTGAGAATAAGGTTAAATAAGTAAAGGGAAGGATCCCCAAAAGGTATCCTATAAATCATTTAAGTATAAGGTTTCAGAGGCAGGGTGGTTTTATGGGTGGTCTCATGCTCAATTCCTGCAACCACATGTAAATCTTAGCTAACCAGGGGCTTAGGAAGGTCTCTGCCAAGGGTGGTTTTATGGGTGGTTTGTCTCAACATGAAACCGCACCTAAAACCGACTTTAACAGGGGCTTATTCAAGGGGTGGTTGCAAGGGTGGTTTCTCGTAGGTCTTGAAACCGCATGTAAAATCACATACCTGCAGAACCGAAAATTGAAAGGTTTCTCACCAGGGGTTCCTTTTCCAAGGGGTTTAAAAGTAAGGAGGCTTCAAGAAAGCTTCCTCCTAGGTCCAGTAGGGTCCTAAGACCTCATTAGGTCTATGTATCCCAAAGGATTCAAGAGGGAAAGCAAAGAGAACCTAATTTAGGGCATCCTAGGGTAGAAACCCTAAGTCTTTCAATTGGAATGAGATTGAGAGCTTTAGAGCAAGACATGGAGTAAAATAAATCCACAATAACCAAGGCTTAGAGGTTCCATCGATTCCTTGGGTTCCTAGGTCAAATCTTTCTCATTTCCCAAACCCCAAAACCCAAAATAGAAGAAAAGATGTGGGTTCTAATGGCTTACCTACCCCAAGGAAGTGGTGCTCCACGTTAAGGGCTCCAAGAAGTGATCTTCAAGCCTCCAACCAAGATTCTCCACCCTTCTTCCTCCTTTTCTCCTTTTTTCTTTCTTTTTTCTCCTTTCTCTCCTCTTTCTCTCCTTCACGATTTAGGTTAGATGGAAGAAGTAAAGAGAAATGAATATTTCTCCCCCTTTAGTCTTATTTATAGAAAATGGGCCTTGGGTCCTTTAAGTTAAATGGGTCAAGAGCTAAATGGGTCGACCCATTGGTTTTAATTAGAAAAGAACCCAACAAGGATGGGTCCAATTGGTTGGGCAAGAAATAGAATAAAACCCATTTTTGATCCCACAAGTCAAATGGGTCAACCCATTAGTTCTAAACAGGAAAGACGTCTATCAAAGGGGTCTATTAAAGGGTGGGGTCCACGTAATAATGGAACACAAGTCCCTCACACGTTTCTCGAGATAAGTGGGACCCACAAATAAAATTTTCCCAACTCAACTAAAATAGCCCAGGAGGTCCAAATCTTGGCCCGCACTTCAAGGGCATCAAGGGAAAGGGTAAATAAGTAAAATTAAATGTTAGAACTTACTTCTTAGTCGTCATGGTTTGTCCCCCATGACCTCGATAGTTTTCTCTACAGGCAAACCCGTACCATGGTCAATAATTTTGTAACTGGGTTTGACCATCATCAAGAACAGGTCACCAGCATACATGGCAGCAGTATCTACAGGTCATGAGGGAGAAATAATAATTAATTATGATCCGGGGTGCGGGTATAACACAATCCACCAAACTTGCTTAAGAATACCAGCAGTATTCATATCAGAAATTCTCCTTATGCCAAGGCCCCCTTCTGCCTTAGGCTTACAAATATTATCCCAAGAAATATAATGTACCTTTCATTCAAGAGACGGGTTGGACCAAAGAAAATTGGAGAAGATGGACTCCAGCTTCTTCTTGACAGCACCTGGAAGTGCAAAGATCCCTGACCAATAAATATAGCAGCCTTGCAGGACGGAGCTCAATAGTTGTACACACCCTACAAATGACAAAAACCAGGCCTTCCAGCCATCAAGCCTACTCCGCACTCAATCCACGATAGAAGAGCAGTCTGCAAAGACCAGCTTACGAGAGATAAGAGGAACACCAAGGTACCTGATAGGGAGCTTGGTGTCCACAAAATTCGTTAATTCCAAAAGTTACAATCTGACCATATGGGTAAGGCCCCCTAAAATAATAGAGGACTTAGCCCTGTTGAGTTTCAACCCAGAAAAGGTATGAAATTCATCCAGGGCCCCCAGACAGGCCGAAATAGAATCATGGCAGGCCTTCACAAAAATCATCAGATCATCTGCAAAAATAAGATGAGAGAGGTGGGAGCTCTTGCATCTGGGGAGAAGACTGATCCTGCCCTCGGCTTCCAACTTCCTCATCAAGGCTGAAAACCCCTCCATAGCAATAGTAAAGAGATAGGGAGAGATGGGATCCCCTTGCCTGATACCCCTGCCCCCTTTGAAATAACCAGCTGGGCTTCCATTAAGCAAAATGGAGAAATAAGGGGAGCCAACACAAGCCTTCACCCAACCAATAAACTTCTATGGGAAGCCCATTCTTTCCATAATGTCAAATAGAAACTTCCTACTGAGAGAGTCATAAGCCTTATGGAGATCAATCTTCAACACAGCTATAGGACTTGTTCCTTTCTGCTCAATTCCTCTAACCACATCATGACAGACAAGGATATTATCCACAATGGACCTTCCCTTTATAAAGGCAGATTGGGAATCACTAACCATGTGCCCAACAACTCTCTACAATCTATTAGATAAGATCTTAGTGATAATCTTATAAAAAAGATTACAAAGGGCTATGGGCCTATACCCTGCAAAAGAAGACACATCACTTGTCTTAGGGATCAAACTAATGAAAGTGGTGTTAATCGAGCTTGGAAGGCAAGACTTAGAGAAGAACCACTTTATAGCCAAAGTCAAGTCTTCACCAACAACATCCCAAAAGTGTTTGAAAAAGGCAGCCCCAAACCCATCAGGCCCTGGAGCTTTGGAATTCTTCATAGCAAACACCACTTCCATAATCTCCTTATTAGACACATTTTCAATAAGATCTTCCTGCTGAGCTAGTGACAAGCCACCTTGTAAGGGGACCGAACTAGGAAAGAACCCCCTATCATCAGAATCAGCCCCAAACAACCCCTTAAAAAAGGAGATAGCTTCTTCCTTGATGAGATTAGGAACCTTAACAATGGCCCCCCTTCCCCTTGTATCTCCAGAATATGATTTCTATTCTGCCTACACATCATAGATTTATGGAAGAAACTGTTGTTGCCATCACCCAGCTGAATGTGTTTTACCCTGGATTTCTCTTTTAAAAATTTTTCTTCAACGGCTAAAGCTTCCCACAATTTCACCTTAGCTTGAGTCTCCAAGGAAACCAAATTCGGGTCATCAGGGTGTGCACCAAGGTTACATTGAATCTGATTCAAATCAGCACTTGCAGCCTTCACCGCAGCAAAAACATTACCAACACACTCTTTATTCCATTTCCTTAGCTCCTTCTTGACATTCCTTAGCCGAGCAGCAAACCGAAGAATGGGATTAAGAGTCATGCTAACCGACTGCTCCCAACCCTTGAGAACAGTATCATCAAACCCATTCCTCCCCAATCCAAGCCTCAAAGAATCTAAATGGTTTAGGACCGAAATTCGCATCATCTAAGATGGTCAACACCATTGGGGAATGGTCAGAGAGACCCGGAGGAAGAAAGGCAACTTCTGAAGACCTGAGCACATCCATCCAAGCCAAGTTCACCACAACTCTATCCAACTTGCAACAAATCTGAGCATCCCCATCTTGTCTATTATTCCAGGTCAAAAATCCCCCTTCTATTTCAGATCAACCAGCCCGGAGTCATCAATAAAAGAGTTAAACTCATCTATAGCCTCTTGCCGAATAGAGTCCCCACCAGTATTCTCATGCTGGTGACGAACTGCATTAAAATCCCCAAGGACTGCCCAAGGATCAAGAATAGAGTTAGCAATTGAGCCCACATCCCTCCACAATTCCCTTCAGCCTTCCATAGAATTAAAGGCATACACAGCAGTACAAAGAAAAGTAACAGAGGTTCCAACAATCGACACCTTAACATGAATAAATTGCTTGGATTTTTGGATCTCTTCAACATTAAACACTGTAGGATCCCAGCCCAACCAGATCCGAATTGAAGAATCAGCTTCACCATTATGCACATATTTCCAATCTGAAATAAAATGGTCAAAAATTGCACCACAGTTTTCCACCTTAACTTTAGTCTCAAGCATATAAGCCAATTTAACCTGATGGTCCTTAATAACCTTCTTAATCCCAGCCTTTTAGTAGAGGCATTCAAACCTCTAACGTTCCAAGATAGGCATTTCATTTGGCACCAAAGTTAGAAGTGTCACCCCCCCCCCCCCTTTACTAGGTCCATCTCCTTTAGGTCCAAAAGAATCTTTCGGGTTTAAGAGAACCCGTTGGGCCTGAAATTTAGACCCCCTCCCTGTGGGTCGGCCCAAAATAGAAAAAGAAGCAGTATTTAATTGGCCCATACCTTTCCCAGAAGACCCTTGGGTGGCCTGCAACTCCACAGCCTACTTTTTCAATCTTTCAATATTGGCTGACGGCTTAGAAGTTAAAGTCTCTTTTTCCCTCAAACTTCGAACTTCATCTAATGTCTTGTCGCCTTCTAAATCTGCCCCCTTCATTTCTACCACCAGATTAGGATCAATAACCTTCACCGAATTACTGGATGCCACCTCATCATATCTATTGGTAACATTCACTTCAAATGTCATTCCCCCTCCCACGGCAGTAGCTCCCTCATTCTTACTATGACCAGGATTTGAGAGACCATTTAAATTGGAAGGAATCTCTCCCAACTGCTCCCCACCAAATCTGCTTTCCTCCTCTAGACCATCTTTAGTAGAAGATAAATTTACCTTTCCAAGATTAGAAGAAGTCTCCATCGGCTGCTCCATTTGGACAGAATAAGAATTCGGATTGCCTTCAATATTCTCACCACCGAATCTGCCCTCCTTCCCGATTTCCTGCCCAATTAAATCCACCCTTTCCTCCCCTAAGCTTGGAAGAATCTTCAATGGTTGAGCACTAATTTCTCCCTCCTCTTTGTCCACCTCATCAAATAGCTCATTCCCTAAGAGTAATGCACAAGAATCCGGGTCCAACATCATTTCTTGTGGGTCATACCTCACCTCCTCCGTTAGATTCTCCAACAAAGCAAAAGCATTAGAGTGGGTCACTTCTGAATCTTTATTTCCTTCCACAAAAGAAGATCCCATACTCAATATCTTCTTACCCAACCTGGCGCCTTGCCTCAAGGGCCGACTAACTTCTTTCCCTTTATTCATGCGAGAATTAAAGGAAATAGAATTTGAATTCGAATTTGAAATCACCAGCTCCCGTCCTCCAGGTATGGCCGAAGCACCACCTTCATCTCCGGACAAATCTTCACCACCATTCCCAGTCGAACCCTGCCGAGTTACACCTGCAGCCGGATCCTTCACTCTCCATTCTTTTTTAGGACCCGAATTTTTGTTGGAACCACGAATACCAAAATTGCAAGTCGCATTGAATGCCCGAATACCCTACAGTGTTTACAAGATGGTGGTTTCCAATCATAGACCACCCTTTGGTGAAAAGAAAGACCATCATCTCCATAGACAGGAATAGAGGATGGAAGGTCAGAAAATGCAGACACCTCCACACACATCCGAGCATAGGACAATCGCTCCATAGACCTTGTCATCTTATTAGTGACAATCGGCTTTCCAATCACACTCCCGATCGAACTAAGAGCTTCAGCCGACCAAAAGTGAAAAGGAAGATTGGGCAAAGAAACCCAAACTGGTACAGAACATAAATTGACCCTTTCCATGCACGCTCTCAGGCTCCAAGGACGAAGAATCGACGGCCTTCTTTGGACATACCATGGCCCCCCTTCAAGAACTTTAATCTTATCATCTTCAAGATTAAACCTGAAAATGAAAATCCCACTGTTAAGCAAAGTCACATCAACATGACCCGAAATCTTCCATTATTTCACTAACATTTCTTGAGCAAAGTTGAAGCTGGGCCTGCCCCCAATAAAATGACCCATAAGGGTATTCTTCCATTTTTCCAGACCATTCTTAATCATGGAAGATGGGCACTTAGCAGCCAATGCCCCATCAATCTTCACAGGTTCAACAAAAGTGAGTTGCAATCCATCACTAACCAACGAAGAAGAAGGTGAAAATAAGGCTGACCAAGGCACCCCAAGACCCTTCTTAGTCATTCCTCCAGCATCATTCACAACCCCACCAATAGGTTGTGGACGGTCTCCTACAGCAGCTCCATCCAAGCCTTGAACTCCATCCCCCAAAAGGGATCCCACTACAACCGAAGCCTCCAAAGGAGAAGTTGTAGCACATGCAGCACCACCACTTGGATCCTTTCCACCACTCCCATCTCCACGTGCATCACTCCCATTCCAACAAACAAAAACTCCCTCTCCACCCCCTCCCGGACTGAGATCAGGAGGGAGACCATTAGCCGGAGCTAATGGCCTGCCGACCATTCCCATGAGTAAACACAAAAAATTCCCCTCTCAAAATCGCCAGAGCTTCTCTCTCCTAAACAGAAAAAATTTCCAACCATCAAGTCTTCATCTCACCAAATCAAGAATAGAGGAGCAATCTGCCGTGAGATAAGAGGAACACCAAGATACCAAATAGGCAGCTTAGTGTCCACAAAATTCGTTAATTCCAAAAGTTGCAGTCTGGCCGTTTGGGTAAGGCCCCCTAAAATAATAGAGGACTTAGCTCTGTTGAGTTTCAACCCAGAGTAGGTGTGAAAATCAATCAAAGCCCCCAAACAAGCCAAAATAGAGTCAGGGACAGCCTTCACAAAAATCATCAAGTCATCTGCGAAGATTTGGCTTGGATGGATGTTTTCAGAACTTCAGAGGCTATTTTTCACCCTCCTGGTCTCTCTGACCACTCTCCTGTAGTGGTGGCTGTGTTAGATGAGGTTAATTTCGGCCCTAAACCTTTTAGGTTTTTTGAAGCTTGTATTGGTAGAGCTGGGTTTGATGATATGGTTTGGAAGGGCTGGGAACAGCCTGTTAGCTTGCCCCTCAATCCCATCCTTAGGTTTGCTGCTCGGTTAAGGAATGTTAAAAAAGAGCTAAAAAAGTGGAATAAAGAGTGCATTGGAGATGTTTTTGTTGTGGTAAAGGCTGCACAGGCTGAGTTGTACCAAACTCAATGCAATCTTAGGGACCACCCTGATGATCCGAATCTGGTTCTTTTGGAGACTCAAGCTAAGGTGAAGTTATGGGAAGCCTTGGTCATTGAAGAAAAGTTCTTGAAGGAGAAGTCTAGGGTGAAACATGTTCAGCTGGGGGATGGTAATAATAGTTTCTTTCACAAGTCCATGATTTGTAGGCAGAATAGGAAGATATTCTCGAGATTAAAGGGGAAGGAGGTGAAATTGTTAAGGATCCTAGCCAGATCAAAGATGAAGCTGTCTCTTTCTACAAGAAGTTGTTTGGATCTGATTCGGTGGATGGTGGTTGTTTTCCCAACTCGGTCCCCTTGCAGAATGGCCTGTCCCTCTCTCAACAGGGAAGTCTTATTGGTAGGGTGTCCAATAAGGAGATTATGGAGGTTGTGTTTGCTATGAAAAATTACAAAGCTCCAGGACCGGATGGGTTTGGGGCTGCTTTTTTCAAACATTCTTGGGATGTGGTTGGTGAAGATTTGACTCTAGCAGTGAAATGGTTCTTCAGTAAGTCTTGCCTCCCTAGTTCAATTAATGCTACTTTTATTAGTCTTATTCCAAAGATGGGGGATGTCTCTTCCTTTGCTGGTTATAGGCCCATAGCCCTTTGCAATCTTTTTTATAAGATCATGACAAAAATCTTATCTAATAGATTACAAGGAGTGGTTGGGCAGGTGGTGAGTGATTCCCAGTCTGCATTTATCAAGGGAAGGTCTATTGTGGACAACATCCTTGTCTGTCATGATGTGGTCCGAGGGATTGAGCAGAAAGGCACTAGTCCTACAACAGTTTTAAAGATTGACCTTCATAAAGCTTATGACTCCCTTAGTAGGAAATTCTTGTTTGAGATGATGAAAAGAATGGGTTTCCCTCAGAAGTTCATTGGTTGGGTGAAGGCTTGTGTCGACACTCCCTGTTTTTCCATTTTATTAAATGGGAGTCCAGCTGGCTATTTTAAAGGGGGAAGGGGAATTCGACAGGGGGACCCCATGTCTCCCTATTTGTTCACTATTGCAATGGAGGGGATTTCAGCCTTGATGAGGAAGTTGGAGGTTGAGAGAAGGATCAGTCTTCTCCCCAGATGTAAGAGCTCCCACCTCTCTCACCTTATCTTTGCAGATGATTTGATGATCTTTGTGAAGGCTACTACGGACTCTATTTCAGCCTGCCTGGGGACCTTGGATGAGTTTCATACCTACTCTGGGTTGAAGCTCAACAGGGCTAAGTCCTCTATTATTTTAGGGGGCCTTACCCACACGGCCAGACTGCAACTTTTGGAATTAACGAATTTTGTGGATACCAAGTTACCTATCCGGTACCTAGGTGTTCCACTTATCTCTCGGAAGCTGGCTTTTGCAGATTGCTCCTCTATTTTGGATCGGGTGCGGAATAGGCTTGATGGTTGGAAAGCACGTCTTTTATCTTTTGCAGGGCGGTTACAACTCTTGAGCTTTGTTCTTCAAGGCTGCTACATTTATTGGTCAGGGATTTTTGGACTGCCTGGTGCTCTCAAGAGAAAGCTAGAGTCCATCTTCTCCAATTTCCTTTAGTCTGGCTCGTCTCTTGAACGTAAGGTACATTATATTTCTTGGGAGAGGATTTGCAAACCTAAGGCTAAAGGGGGCCTTGGTATTAGAAGAATTTCAGATATGAATACGGCGGGTATTCTTAAGCAAATTTGGTGGATTGCCTCTAAAAAGGACAGTCTTTGGGTTAGGTGGGTTTACACCCGCTATCTAAAAAATGACTCTAGTTGGACTGTTAAGATTCCCCAAAACTGCTCTTGGGTTTGGCGGAAAGTTCTCAAGTTTAGAGATTTGGTTGAGCCTCACATCCATCATATTATTGGGAATGGCCAATCTACTAGACTTTGGTTGGATAATTGGCATCCTAAAGGGGTTTTGATTAAAAGGTTTGGGGATCAGGTTCGGTATGATGTTGGTTCTACCCGGCTTGCCTTGGTTTCGGACTTTATTAGAGGTGGTCTATGGCATTTGCCCCCCCAGGGCTCTTTTGATCTGATTACTATTTCTAGGGATCTCCCTAGTATTCCCATTGTGAATGGGGAGGAGGATCTTATTATTTGGAAGGAAACCCCTAATGGCCTCTTTACTACTAAGTCAGCTTGGGAACTTGTGAGAAGCAGTGCTACTAAGGTGGTTTGGCATAGCCTTGTTTGGTTTCCTGGTTTTTTACCTAGGCATTCCTGTACTACCTGGAGATGTCTTATGGGTGGGCTCCCAACAAAGGACCAACTTACTAGAAGGAATATTGGAGTTGGGCAGAATTGCGTCCTGTGTTGGGGGGTTTTGGAGAGTCATGCCCATCTATTTTTTGAATGTCCCTTTTCTAAGACCATTTGGGATAGGGTTAGTTCTAAGTGCTCTCAAAGTGGTAAAGGACCTGCTGGCTTTTTTGATGTGGTTAATTGGCTCTCTCATGTGGTTTGTGCTAATGACAAGTTAGATGTTATCCCCAAGTTGGCTTTCTGTGCTATAGTTTATCATGTTTGGTGGGAGAGAAATCAACGCCTCTTTAGTAATCAATCAAGGTCTAATGATAAAATCCTTCAAGATATCAACTTTGATGTGGTCACTAAAGGTTCTCATTGTCCGATTTTGGCTGCCCATACCCCTAGAAATCAGTTCTTGGTTGATATTTGGGGGATCCAGGTGCGATGGGCAGTCTTGGCCCCCAAAGCTTGTTCTTGGCCGAAACCCCCTACTCACTTGGTCACGCTCCATTATGATGGGTCCTTGAGTGGAGATAGAGCTTCTTATGGCGGTCTTGTTCGTAATACCACAGGAGATCCGATCCTGGCTTATGTTGGTAAAGGTGTGGAGGCTTCGGTTCTTAGCATGGAGTTGTTAGCCATTCACAGGGGGGTGGCACTGTGTTTAGAGAGGAATCTTCGACATGTTTCTATTAGATCTGATTCAAAGTTGGCAGTTGAGATTCTCACTGGTGTGTTCAGTTGCCCTTGGAATGTATATGTTTTGAAAAACCAAATCATCTCTAGTCTAAACCAGTTGACTCACTATGAAGTGAGGCATGTTTGGAGGGAATTGAACCAGCCGGCAAATTTTATTGCTTCCATTAATTGTGGGGATGGGGAAGCTATTTTGTATCCTCCTGAGTTTCATGATGACCTGATGCGGCTGATCCTTGATAATGCTTCTGGTAAGATCTAGTTTAGGCCTCCGTGATTGGGTTGGGTGGCTTTTCCTGGTAGTTACGAGGGGTTTGTCCTCGACGGTGTGGGGCCTCTTCCTCCTCCTTAGGTCTATCTAAGGGGTGGGAGAAGGCTGCCTTCTTTTATATCTATCTTTTCTTCTTCTTTATACACACAACTTACCTATCGAAAAAAAAAGACGTGTGGAGGATATGTTGAGGGTCGTGACCTTCGAATTGATACCTATTTCGGTATATGTTCATTTTCAGTTTAAACCAGACCGGGTGGGTCGTTTGGGGTTATTTGGGGGCATTTCTGAACTTTTTTGGGTTTGGAATTTTTTAAAAACAGTCCATATCACTTATCAGACAAGTGGATGCAATGTTATGGGTCGTGACCTTTGAATCGATACCTATTTCGGCATAGGTTCATTTTCTGTTTAAACTAGACCGGGTGGGTCGTTTGGGGTTATTTGGGGGCATTTCTGTACTTTTATGGTTTGGTATTATCTAAAAAGTGTCCTTATCTCTTATTAGACGTGTGGATGCGATGTTGAGGGTCGTGACTTACGAATCGATACCTATTTCGACAAATGTTCATTTTCGTTTTAAACCATACCGGGTAAGTCGTTTTGGGTTATTTGGGAGCAATTCTGTACTTTTTTTGGTTGGTATTTTCTAAAAAGTGTCATTATCTCTTATTAGACGTGTGGAGGAGATGTTGAGGGTCGTGACCTCCAAATCGATACCTATTTCGGCATATGTTCATTTTCGTTTTAAACCAGACGGGGGGGGTCGTTTGGGGTTATTTGGGGGCATTTCTATACTTTTTTTTTATTGGTATATTTTAAAAAGTGTCCTTATCTCTTATTAGATGTGTGGAGGAGATGTTGAGGGTCGTGACCTTCGAATCGATACCCATTTTGACATATGTTCATTTTCAGTTTAAACCAGACCGGGTGGGTCGTTTGGGGTTATTTGGGGTCATTTCTGAACTTTTTTGGATTTGGAATTTTTTAAAAACTGTCCTTATCTCTTATTAGATGTGTGGATGCGATGTTGAGGGTCGTGACCTTTGAATCGATACCTAATTCGGGATATGTTCATTTTCTGTTTAAACCAGACTGGGTGGGTCGTTTGGGGTTATTTGGGGGCATTTCTGTACTTTTTTGGGTTTTGTATTTTCTAAAAAATGTCCTTATCTCTTATTAGATGTGTGGAGGAGATGTTGAGGGTCGTGACCTTCGAATCAATACCCATTTTGGCATATGTTTATTTTCAGTTTAAACCAGACTGGGTGGGTCATTTGGGGTTATTTAGGGGCATTTTTGAACCTTTTTGGGTTTGGAATTTTTTAAAAACTGTCCTTATCTCTTACTAGACGTGTGGATGCGATGTTGAGGATTGTGACCTTTGATTCTATACCTAATTCCGGATATGTTCATTTTCTGTTTAAACCAAACCGGGTGGATTGTTTGGGGTTATTTGGGGGCATTTCTGAACTTTTTTGGGTTTTGAATTTTTTAAAAACTGTCCTTATCTCTTATTAGACATGTGGATGCGATGTTAAGGGTCGTGACCTTTGAATCGATACCAATTTTGGCATATGTTCATTTTCTGTTTAAACTAGTCCTGGTGGGTCATTTGGGGTTATTTTGGGGCATTTCTGAACTTTTTTGGTTTGGGATTATCTAAAAAGTATCCTTATCTCTTATTATACGTGTGGATGCGATGTTGAGGGTCGTGACTTACGAATCGATACCTATTTCAACAAATGTTCATTTTTGTTTTAAACCATACCGGGTATTTTTTTGGGGTTATTTGGGAGCAATTCTGTACTTTTTTTGGTTGGTATTTTCTAAAAAGTGTCATTATCTCTTATTAGATCTGTGGAGGAGATGTTAAGGGTCGTGACCTCCAAATCGATACCTATTTTGGCATATGTTCATTTTCGTTTTAAACCAGACCGATTGGGTCGTTTGGGGTTGTTTGGTGGCATTTATGTAATTTTTTGGGTTTGGTATTTTCTAAAAAGTGTGTTATTCGACTTGTAGATGCGATGTTAAGGGTCGTGACCTTCGAATCGATACCTATTTCGGCATATGTTCATTTTCGGTTTAAACCAGACCGGGTGGGTCGTGTGGGGTTCTTTGGGGTCATTTCTATACTTTTTGTGTTTGGTTTTTTCTAAAAA
Source organism: Telopea speciosissima (assembly GCF_018873765.1). Taxonomy (NCBI): domain Eukaryota; kingdom Viridiplantae; phylum Streptophyta; class Magnoliopsida; order Proteales; family Proteaceae; genus Telopea; species Telopea speciosissima. The sequence goes on from NW_025317517.1 coordinate 63,100, forward strand.
GTGTCTTTATTTCTTATTAGACGTGTGGATCTGATGTTGGGGGTCGTGAGCTTCGAATCGATACCTATTTCGGCATATGTTCATTTTCAGTTTAAACTAGATGGGGGGGGGTCGTTTGGGGTTATTTGGGGGCATTTCTATACTTTTTTTGATTGGTATACTTTAAAAAGTGTCCTTATCTCTTATTAGATGTGCAGAGGAGATGTTGAGGGTCGTGACCTTTGAATCGATACCAATTTCGGCATATGTTCATTTTCAGTGTAAACCAGACCAGGTGGGTCATTTGGGGTTATTTGAGGTCATTTCTGAACTTTTTTGCATTTGGAATTTTTTAAAAACTGTCCTTATCTCTTATTAGATGTGTGGATGCGATTTTGAGGGTCGTGACCTTTGAATCGATGCCTAATTTGGGATATGTTCATTTTCTGTTTAAACCAGACTGGGTGGGTCGTTTGGGGTCATTTGGGGGCATTTTTGTACTTTTTTTGGTTTGGTATTTTCTAAAAAATGTCCTTATCTCTTATTCAATCTGTGGAGGAGATGTTGAGGGTCGTGACATTCGAATCGATACCCATTTCGGCATATGTTCATTTTCAGTTTAAACCAGACCAGTTGGGTCGATTGGTGTTATTTAGGGGCATTTCTAAACCTTTTTGGGTTTGGAATTTTTTAAAAACTGTCCTTATCTCTTCCTAGACGTGTGGATGCGATGTTGAGCATCGTGACTTTTGAATCGATACCTAACTCAGGATATGTTCATTTTCTGTTTAAAACAGACCAGGTGGGTTGTTTGGGGTTATTTGGGGGCATTTCTGAACTTTTTTGGGTTTGGAATTTTTTAAAAACGGTCCTTATCTCTTGTTAGACGTGTGGATGCGATGTTAAGGGTCGTGACCTTTGAATCGATACCTATTTTGGCATATGTTCATTTTTTGTTTAAACCAGTGCGGGTGGGTCGTTTGGGGTAATTTTGGGGCATTTATGAACTTTTTTGGTTTGGGATTATCTTAAAAGTGTCCTTATCTCTTATTAGATGTGTGGATGCGATGTTGAGAGTCGTGACTTACGAATCGATACCTATTTCAACAAATGTTCATTTTCGTTTTAAACCATACCGGGTATGTCGTTTGGGGTTATTTGGGAGCAATTCTGTACTTTTTTTTGTTGGTATTTTCTAAAAGTGTCATTATCTCTTATTAGATGTGTGGAGGAGATGTTGAGGGTCGTGACCTCCAAATCGATACCTATTTCGGCATATGTTCATTTTCGTTTTAAACTAGACCGGTTGGGTCGTTTGGGGTTATTTGGTGGCATTTATGTACTTTTTCGGGTTTGGTATTTTCTAAAAAGTGTGTTTATCTCTTATTCGACGTGTAGATGCGATGTTAAGGGTCGTGACCTTCGAATCGATACCTATTTCGGCATATGTTCATTTTCGATTTAAACCAGACCGGTGGGTCGTGTGGGGTTCTTTGGGGGCATTTCTGCACTTTTTTGATGTTGGTATTGTCTAAAAGGTGTCTTTATCTCATATTAGACCTGTAGATACAATGTTGAGGGTCGTGATCATCGAATCAATACCTATTTCGGCATATGTTCATTTTCGATTTAAACCTGAAATGGTGGGTTGTTTAGTGTTATTTGGGGGCATTTCTGTACTTTTTTGGGTTTGGTATTTTCTAAAAAGTGTCATTGCCTCTTATTAGACGTGTGGAGGAGATGTTGAGGGTCGTGACCTTAGAATCAATACTTATTTCGGCTTATGTTCATTTTCGGTTTAAACAAAACCGGGTGGGTCGTTTGGGGTTATTTGGGGGCATTTCTTTACTTTTTTTGCTTCGTATTTTCTAAAAAGTGTCATTATCTCTTATTAGACATGTAGAGGAGATGTTGAGGGTCGTGACCTTCGAATCGATACCTATTTTGGCATATGTTCATTTTCAGTTTAAAGCAGACCGGGTGGGTCGTTTGTGGTTATTTGGGGGCATTTCTATATTTTTTTGGGTTTGGTATTTTCTAAAAAGTGTCATTATCTCTTATTAGACGTGTGGAGGAGATGTTGAGGGTCGTGACCTTTGAATCGATACCTATTTCGGCTTATATTCATTTGCAATTTAAACCAGACCAGGTGGGTCGTTTGGGGTTATTTGGGGCAATTTCTATACTTTTTTTGTTTGGTATTTTGTAAAAAGTGTCATGATCTCTTATTAGACGTGTGGAGAAGATTTTTAGGGTCATGGCCTTCGAATCGATACCTATTTCGGCATATGTTCATTTTCGGTTTAAACCTGACATGGTGGGTTTTCTTGGGGTTATTTGGGGGCATTTCTATACTTTTTTGGGTTTGGTATTTTCTGAAAAGTTTCCTTATCTCTTATTCGACATGTGGAGGAGATATTGAGAGTCGTGACCTTTGAATCGATATACATTTCGACATATGTTCATTTTCAGTGTAAAACCAGACCGGGTGGGTCGTTTGGGGTTATTTGGGGGCATTTCTGTACTTTTTTGGGTTTGGTATTTTCTAAAAAGTGTCATTATTTCTTATTGGACGTGTGGAGGAGAAGTTGATGGTCGTGACCTGCGAATCGATACCTATTTCGACTTATGTTCATTTTCGATTTAAACTAGTATGGGTGGGTCGTTTGGGGTTATTTGGGGGCATTTCTGTACTTTTTTTGTTTGGTATTTTCTAAAAAGTGTCATTATCTCTTATTAGACGTGTGGAGGAGATGTTGAGGGTCGTGACCTTTGGATCAATATCTATTTCGGCATATGTTCATTTTTCGTTTAAACCAGACAGGGTGGGTCGTTTGGGGTTATTTGGGGGCATTTCTGTACTTTTTTGGTTTGGTATTTTCTAAAAAATGTCCGTATCTCTTATTAAACGTGTGGAGGAGATGTTGAGGGTCATGACCTTCGAATCAATACTTATTTCGGCATATGTTCATTTTCAGTTTAAACCGGACCGGGTGGGTCGTTTGGGGTTATTTTGGGTCATTTTTGTACTCTTTTGGGTTTGGTATTTTTTTAAAACTATCCTTATCTCTTATTAGACGTGTGGATGCGAAGTTAAGGGTCATGACCGTCGAATCGATACCTTTTTCGACATATGTTCATTTTCGGTTTAAACCAGACCGGATGGGTCGTTTGAGGTTATTTTGGGGCATTTCTGTACTTTTTTGGGTTTGGTGTTTTCTAAAAACTTTCCTTATCTCTTACTAGACGTGTAGATGCGATGTTGAGGGTCGTGACCATCGAATCGATACCTATTTTGGCATATGTTCATTTTCGATTTAAACCGGACATGGTGGGTTGTTTGGGTTTAATTTGGGGCAATTCTGTACTTTTTTGGGTTTGGTATTTTCTAAAAAGTTTCCTTATCTCTTATTAGACGTGTGGAGAAGATGTTGAGGGTCCTGACTTTCGAAACGATACCCATTTCGCCATATGTTCATTTTCAGTTTAAACCAGATCAGGTGGGTCGTTTGGGGTTATCTGGGGGCATTTCTGTACTTTTTTGGGTTTGGTATTTTTTAAAAGGTGTCATTATTTCTTATTAGACGTGTGGAGGAGATGTTGAGGGTCGTGACCTTCGAATCGATACCTATTTCGGCTTATGTTCATTTTCGGTTTAAACCAGACCGGGTGGGTCTTTTGGGGTTATTTGGGGGTTTCTGTACTTTTTTTCTTGGGTATTTTCTAAAAAGTGTCATTATCTCTTATTAGTCGTGTGGAGGAGATGTCGAGGGTCGTGACCTTCGAATCGATACATATTTTGGCATATGTTCATTTTCAGTTTAAACCAGACTGGGTGGGTTGTTTGGGTTTATTTGGGGGCATTTCTGTACTTTTTGGGTGTCATATTTTCTAAAGAATGTCCTTATCTCTTATTAGATGTGTGGAGGAGATGTTGAGGGTCATGACCTTCGAATCGATACCCATTTCGGCATATGCTAATTTTCAGTTTAAACTAGACCGGGTGGGTCGTTTGGGGTTATTTGGGGGCATTTCTGTACTTTTTTGGTTTGGTATTTTTTAAAAGCTGTCCTTATCCCTTATTAGACGTGTGGATGCAATGTTGGGGGTCGTGACCTACTAATCGATACCTATTTTGACATATGGTCATTTTCGTTTTGAACCAGTTCGGTTGGGTCGTTTGGGGTTATTTGGTGGCATTTCTGTACTTTTTTCGGGTTGGGATTTTCTAAAAACATTCCTTATCTCTTATTAGACGTGTGGATGCAAAGTTGCAGGTCGTGACCTTCTAATCGATACCTATTTTGGCATATGTTCAGTTTCTGTTTAAACCAGACTGGGTGGGTCGTTTGGGGTTATTTGAGGGTATTTCTGTACATTTTTCGTGTTAGGATTTTCTAAAAAGTGTCCTTATCACTCTTATTAGACGTGTGGAACGATGTTGAGGGTCGTGACCTTCGAATCGATACCTATTTCGACATATGTTCATTTTTTGTTTAAACGAAACTGGGTGGGTCATTTTTGGTTATTTGGCGGCATTTCTGTACTTTTTTGGGTTTGGTATTTTCTAAAAACTGTCCTTATCTCTTATTAGACGTGTGGATGCGATGTTGAGGGTCGTGACCTTCGAATCGATACGTATTTTGGGATATGTACATTTTCGATTTAAACCAGACCAGGTGGGTCGTTTGGGATTTTTTGGGGGCATTTTTGTACTTTTTTGGGTTTGGGATTATTTAAAAAGTGTCCTTATCTCTTATTAGACTTGTGGATGCAATGTTGAGGGTCGTGACCTTCGAATCGATACCTATTTCGGCATATGTTTATTTTTGGTTTAAACCTGACGTGGTGGGTTGTTTGGGGTTATTTGTGGTCGCAGTTGAGATTCTCACTGGTGTATTCAGTTGCCCTTGGAATGTATATGTTTTGAAAAACCAAATCATCTCTAGTCTAAACCAGTTGACTCACTATGAAGTGAGGCATGTTTGGAGGGAATTGAACCAGCCGGCAGATTTTATTGCTTCCATTAATTGTGGGGATGGGGAAGGTATTTTGTATCCTCCTGAGTTTCATGATGACCTGATGCGGCTGATCCTTGATGATGCTTTTGGTAAGGTCCAGTTTAGGCCTCCGTGATTGGGTTGGGTGGCTTTTCCTTGTAGTTACGAGGGGTTTGTCCTCGGTGGTGTGGGGCCTCTTCCTCCTCCTTAGGTCTGTCTAAGGGGTGGGAGAAGGCTGCCTTCTTTTATATCTATCTTTCCTTCTTCTTTATACACACAACTTACCTATCGAAAAAAAAAAAAGCCTTCACCCAACCAATAAACTTCTGAGGGAAACCCATTCTTTCCATTAAAACAAACGAGAACTTCCTACTAAGGGAGTCATACACTTTATGAAGGTCAATCTTCAGCACTGTTGTTGGGCTAGATCCTTTTTGCTCTATACCTCGAACCACATCATGACAGACAAGGATGTTGTCCACAATAGACCTCCCCTTGATAAAAGCCGACTGGGAATCACATACCACCTGCCCAACTACTCCTTGTAATCTATTAAATAAGAGTTTTGTAATGATCTTATAAAAAAGATTGCAAAGAGCTATGGGCCTATATCCAGCAAAAGTAGAGACATCTCCCGTCTTAGGAATCAAGCTAATAAAAGTAGCATTAATCGAACTTGGAAAGCGAGACTTCAAAAAGAACCATTTCACTGCCAAAGTCAAATCCTCACCAACAACTTCCCAAGAATGCTTGAAGAAAGTAGCTCCAAACCCATCCGGTCTTGGAGCTTTGGAATTTTTCATAGCAAACACAACCTCCATAATCTCCTTATTGGACACCCTCCCAATAAGACCTTCCTGTTGGGCATGGGATAATCCATATTGCAAGGGAACCGTGCTAGGAAAAAAACCACCATCAACCGAATTAGTCCCAATTAATTTCTTATAGAAAGAGACAACTTCATCTTTAATCTGGTTGGAATCCTTAACAATGCCACCTCCTTCCCCTTGAATTTCCAAAATATGCTTCCTATTCTGCCTGCAGATCATGGACTTGTGAAAGAAGTTATTATTCCCATCCCCAGCTGAATATGCTTCACCCTAGATTTCTCCCTTAAAAACTTTTCTTCAATGGCCAAAGCTTCCCATAACTTCACCTTAGCTTGAGACTCCAAAAGAACCAGATTCTCGTTATCAGGGTGATCACCAAGGTTGCATTGAATTTGGAACAAATCAGCCTCTGCAGCCTTCACCGCAATGAAAACGTCTCCAATTTTTATTCCAACTTTTCAATTCCTTTTTAACATTCCTTAACCGGGCAGCAAACCTCATGATAGGATTGAGAGCCATACTAACTGGCTGCTCCCATCCCTTCCGAACCATATCATCATAACCATCTCTGTCAATCCAAGTCTCAAAAAACCTAAAAGGTTTAGGTCCGAAATTAGCCTCATCTAACACAGCCAACACTACTAGAGAGTGGTCAGAGAGACCCGGAAGGTAAAAAGTAGCCTCTTAAGACCTGAAAACATCCACCCAAGCCAAGTTGACGAACACTCTATCAAGCTTACAGCCGATCCTAGCATCGCCACTTTGTCTGTTATTCCATGTCATAGCTTCCCCTTTCCACTTTAAATCAATCAGCCCAGAGTCATCAATAAAATTATTGAAATCATCAATAGCCTCCAACCGAATAGGTTCCCCACCAAATTTCTCGTTTTGATTCCGAGTAACATTGAAGTCCCCTAAAACAGTCCAAGGGGTAGTAACAGCACCAGCAATACTCCCCACATCCTCCCACAAATCCTTCCGGCCTGCCAAAGTATTTAGAGCATACACTACAGTGCACAAAAAGAGTTTGAGGTACCCACAACCAACACCTTAACATGAATAAACTGCTTAGATTTC